>NC_080540.1:7986789-8096615 GCF_028640845.1 Ahaetulla prasina
CTTGAAAACACCTCCCAATATTTATTAGAGTGACTTCTCCCAGAAGAAAGGTGCGAGCGCTGTTTAACAATCCCGTCAGCTAAATCCTATCGAGGGCCAGTCACTAGGATGAACGTGTCATCTAGTCCAACTCCTTGCCCAAGCAGGAGACCCTACATCATTTGGCAGTCCAATCTCTTTGAAAGTTTCAGTGATGAAGCTCCCACAACTTCTGAAAGCTGTTCCATTGGTTGATTGTTCTCACTGTCAAAAATGTCTTTATTTCTAGGCTGAATCTCTCCTTGGTCAGTTTCCATCCATTATTCCTTGTCTGGCCTTCAGGTGCCTTGGAAAATAGCTTTATCCCCTCCTTTCTATGACAGCCCCTCAAATACTGGAATACTGCTATCATGTCTCCCCTGGTCCTTCTCTTCACTAGACTAGCCATGCCCAGTTCGTGCAACTGTTCATCATATGTTTTAGCTTCCAGTCCCCTAATCATCTTGGTTGCTCTTCTCTGCATTCTTTCCAACACTGCTGGCACATATTTAATTGGTTGCCCACTAAGACTCCAAGATCTTTCTCACTGTTATTGCTATTAAGCCTGGTTTCACCCAGTCTATATGTGTACTTTTGGATTTTCTTGCCTAAGTGTAAGACTTTACTTTTCTCTACATTGAATTTCATGTTTGATATGTGTTTAAGTCCCAAGATCCATCATAAACTATAATCTGTGGCCATGAGGGGTAAGGACCTTTCCTTCACTTCACAGGGCTTATTAATGAAGATTTATGAGGATTTATGCTGTTTGGAATGCACTGTTATGGATGAAAGTTAATAAATCATGAAGTGAAAGTGTTAACAGCCCAGCAGACTGAATTTAAAACTGGTAGGTCATCTGAAACTGCTTGAATTAAGGAGTTTTAGCGTGGGATGAGCCGAGGCAGACATGATAAGTTTGGAATAAATTGCTGTGTTTTGTTTTCCAATTATAACTATCGTGTTCTGTGTTAATTTTTTTATTGCTGAGGCTAAGGAGTGAATATTAAAGACTGAATTTGTTAATGAGAAGAATTTAATTGAAGAGAACTGACCTTTTGTTGGACTGTTTGGCAGAAGAGGATTTTACTGATAATTTTTCTTTATTTTTTTTTCTTGAGAGCAAATTAATAGCTTGTTTATATTACAGAAAACAAAAGGATTTTTTGTTTGTTGGTTTGTTTTTTTTTTCTGCTTTGCTGACGTGGAGAAAAATGGCGCTGATTAATGTTAGCTGTGAGTTCTTGTGTTTCTTTGTGGAGTGACTATGAGTCATAAGTTACTGAGAGATCAACTTGAGAGATAACAGAATAAGCCGCTTCGCTCAATTAAAAGACTGCTGTCCTTTGATCTTCACTAAGACCTCTGTAAAATTGGTTTGGAATAGTTTGGGAAATTTTTTGGTTTTTTCAAAATGACTCAACAACTTTCAGAAACGCAGCAACTTGCTGCAGCTTTAAATAAAATTGGGGAAAAATAGCAGGACTATCAGAGCGTATGGATAATATGACATTGAAACTGACATCAAAATGAAAATTTAAAGCAAGAGATGAATGAAAACTTTGCCAAAAGAGGAAATGATAATGATTAAAGATGAAATGGAGCAGATGCATGTACATGAGGCAAAAGTAGATCGGCAAATTGGCAAAATATTTTATAAAATGAGCAGCAAGATAAGAGAATTTGTCTTTGGAAGAAGAGATGAGGAAATATAATTTGGTTATCAGAGGAATCTCAGAAGAAAAGGAGGATAAATTGAAACAGCGGGTTTTGAAATGGATTAATGATTTGATACGCAACTTACGTTACAATAGCAGACCTGGCAAGTGTTTTAGAATTGGATATAGAAGGCAAAATGGTTCTAACAGGAATGTGCTTGTCAGGTTCAAATCTTGGTGATAAGTTGGAAGTTATGGCCAAGGTGAGAGATGGGAGATGCTTTGAAGTTTGAAGGAAGACTATTCAAGTCTTCCCGGATATATCAAGAGAAGAAAGGGCATGGAGATTTTTTAAAACCAATTACAAAAGTTTTGAGAGATAATGGAATTAAATATAATTGAGGCCACCACAACAATTGAAATTTTTTATAAAGGAAGGATGCATAATTACCCCAGATATAGATGCATTATTATATTTATGGGAGCTTGGACTGATTGAGATGGAGGATTTAATGGAGATAAAAGATCAAATGCTTAAGATGGGTGGAACATACGGAAACATCAATCCCAGAAGAAGAAAAGGGGCTATTGGAGGCAAGACTCTAAAGGGTTAAAGAGGAAAGAAATATCACCTGTGTTGGTTGAACAGAAGAAAAGTCGGAGGATACAGTAGGAGAAGAAGCAGATAAGAGTCTTGGAAAATAAGCTGAATGCGGAGTCATCGCTATCTTTTTTGAGTGATGAATTTAAATAGACAGCCCGAAAGAAGTGCCCGGCATTGGCACGTCCCTCTCCCATTCTCTTTATAGAGGCGAAACCGATGAGGATGTGGGGAAGAAGATTGTTTGTACTTTATTGTTTTTTTTTTTTGTTTTTATATGTTAAATAGGTTATATGGTAGTTTAATGTTGGGTTGTGGGCACAGAAAGGAAGATGCGGGGATAGGATTAAAAATTTATATTTTAAATGGGAGTTATAAAATAATGACGTGGAATGTGAAGGGTACAGGAATCAGATTAAAAGAAGAAGATTGGAATTTAAGATTAAAAGGGATTTACCAGACATTTTATTTTTACAAGAAACCCATCAGAAATCTGAAGATTCAAATAGAATGTATATAAAAGGTATGCAAATATATGAAAAGCATTTGGAACTTCAAAAGCTAGAGGAGTTGCAACACTGATATCAGATAGGTGTACTTTGAAAACATCAGGTAATTTTGGATGAAGATGGAAGATATGTAATAATTGTTGGAAATCTTAATGAGGAAAAAGTGACACTTGTTAATTTATATTTACCGAATGAAAACAAAGAGAATTTCTTGAAAAATAACAAAAATTTTGGAGAATGAAAGTGTAGGAAAGTAATTGTATGGGGATTTTAATTTAATCAGAGATAAAATAGATAGTACTAATCCCACCCGCTGTGGAGGAGCAAATAAAATGGGGATTTTAAATATGTGGATGCTTCAAACGGCGTGTTATGTGTGGAGAGAGGTTAAAGGAATTGAGAGTATATACTTTTTCTCTAAGATATATAATACATATTCTAGAATTGATTATATTTTTCTTTCTAAAGATTTGTTGAATAATGTGGATAAGGTAGATGTGGAATTTTAAAGATTCTGATCATGCAGAAGTTATGGTGGACTTAGATTTTAATTTTGAGAAAAAGAAGCTATTGGAGATATGACGAGAAATTGTATAAAATGAAAAGGATAAAAATGGATACTTAAAAATTGGAGGAAAGTTGGAGATTAAATGATAACGGGAGGTTAAATTTGAAATTGTTTGGGATGCGATGAAAGCGGTGTTTAGAGGGAGAGTATTAAATTATCAAGTAGGAAATATAAAAATTATAAAAATTAAAATGGAAAGAGATAAAATCAGATTAAAGAATTGGAAAATCAATTTTGCTTACTAAAGAAAAAAATTCTTCAGGAGCTTAATATGTTAAGAAATAAAATGATAGAAGAAGATACAGAGTTAGTAAAAGAAATTTGAGATATTTAAATAGGAATTTTTGAATTTAGTAATAGAAATTCTAAATTATTGGCAAAGATGGCTAAAGATAAAAGAGAGAAGAGAAATTGAGTTTGATAGATGACAGAGGTATAAGATGTTATAAAAATTAGAGAAATGTGAAGTGGTTAGAAATTTTTCAGAATCTATATTCAAAGAAACCAATTAATCGGGAAAATTGCAAAGCTATTTAGAAAAGTATGTGGTGAAAATTGATCAAACATATAAGGAATTGATGGAAGAAGATATAACACAAGATGAGATTAATGGAATAATACAAAATTAAAATTAGGAAAGCTCCAGGTGAGGATGGATTACCTGTTGAGTTTTATAAAGAATTTAAAGAATTAATAATACCAAGATTGCAAAATTATTCAATGGAATATTACATGGTGGAGAAGTACCTTCGTCATGGAATAGAACGGTGATATCCTAATTCCTAAACCAGATAAAGATTTAGAAAGGATTGAGTCCTATCGGCCCATTTCTTTAATTAATCAGGATGCAAAGATATTTACTGCTATTATAAGTAATAGATTAAATAGATTTATAGATAGATATATGTTATAATCAAGTAGGTTTTGTGAAGGGTAGATACATGAGTGATATTGTTAGAAGAGTATTAAATATTATAGATGTAGCTGAATATAATGGTGATAAAATTGGTATAGTATCATTGGATATTTTAAAGCTTTTGATTCTGTACAATGGGAAACTATTAAAGTAATTGTGGAGGCTTTAGGCTTTGGTAATAAGTTTATACATGTTATTTCAAAATTGTATCAAAGAGCAGTGCAAGAGTGAAGGTGAATGGAATATTAACTGAAGAGATAAAATTAGAAGAGGTACGAGACAAGGATGTCCTTGTCCCCAACATTATTTTTATTGGCTATGGAAATATTGACAAAATGATAGAAAAGATGAAGAATTAGAAGGATATAAGGGTATAAGATAAATTTGTATGCGGATGATACTTTAATTATTTTGAAAATGTAGAAAGACCTGAAAAGATATATAAGCATTTGATAGAATTTGAGGAAATGACAGGTCTGAAAGTAAATTGGTCAAAGTCAGAATTATTGATGGATAGTAATGGTAATGAGTCTGAGAATATGCAAGAGCAATTTGGGATAAGGATTAAAAACACATTGAAATATTTGGGTATAGTGCTTTCACTCAAGGTTAAAGAATTGAAAAAACTTAATTATGATGTGGTGATTACGAAATTGAGAAGAAGATAGATAAATATAAAATGTTAAAGTTGTCTTGGTTTGGTAGAATTGCAATGTGTAAGATGATGTTGCTGCCTAAATTCAACTTTTTATTCGAGATGCTACCACTAAATTTGACAGAGAAAGATATTGAAGGATATCAGAAAAATTGGATAAATTTGTAATGGTGGCAAAAGACCTAGATTAGTGAAGAAAATGTGGTATCAAAATCAAAAGGAAGGTGGATTAGAATCCCCAAATTATTTAATTATTACTGTGCATGGTATCCGGATAGTGGTAAAAATATTTAAAGGTGAAGATAACTATTGGAGAGATTAGAGTTAAGGATATAGAGAAATTTGGATCAAGGTGGTTTTAGATAAAGCAAATTTAAAATGTGTAAGTAGAAGTTATTGGTTAAAGGGATTAAAAAATGTGGAATAAATTTGTTAAAATTTTAATTCGGATATAATCTTTTGGGGAGACAATTGAATTTCCGATTAAAAATAATATAAAACGAATGAAGTGATTAAAGAGGAAAATATAGAAATTATTAGAGATTGATAAAAGTTATGGAAAATGAAAGGAGGAATAAAGAAATTATTGAAAAATTAGGTTAAGTTGGTTTGAAAAATACAGATAGAAAATGGACAAAAAACTAAGGAAAATTATTCGATAAATAGATGTGAAACTGAATTTGAATATTTAGTATCTCGGATTATGAAAGATGAAATTGGGCTAAAGGGACTCGTTAGTAGGGTTTATAAGATTATAAATTTGATGAAAATTACAAAGAGTGATGAGGACAATTGGGAAAAGATCTTAATATTGAAATACCAGAGTCAGATTGGAATGTGAATTGAATAGTAGAATTATGAGAACTTTATCTATAAGGATTAAAGAGCAAATTATAAAGTTGTTTGAAATGGTATTTGACCCCAGTAAGATTGTCACAATGGAAAAAAATTAGTAAAAATGTTGAGATGTGAGATGAATTGGGGACTTATGAACATATGTGGTAAATGTGATAAGGTTAAAAGTTTTGGCAACAATTGAGAAATGATATTTGAAATGATGGGAAAGTAATAACATTGAGAGTGGAAACTATATTATTGTTGGTAATTATGAAATAGAATTAACAAAATATGAAAAAGAATTGATTAGAATTATGATTATAATAGGTAGAATTATAATAGCTAGATATTGGAAACTAGATGATTTTAGAATAGAAGAGTGAATTCTGAAATGTGGAAATTAGCTTAAATGATAAAATGACATGTGATATTAAAATTAGAAGTGGTGTATAAAGAAGATATTTTCTGGAAGACTTGAAACCTTTTGTGACTTTGCGCTTGAACATTGGACGCTCACCTGTACCGAGAACGGATTTCACATGAGGATATATCCAAGACAAATCTTCCTTTTTTGTATAGCACAGGTGTAATACATTTTCTTTTTTGTTTGTTTGTTTGTTGCAAAAAGTAATAAAAAATTAAAAAAAGAATATCATTGTTAGGTATTCTACCAGCTTAGTATCATTTGTAAATGTGTTAAGTTCTTCTATTCCCTCATCTAAGTTGCTCATGAAGATACTGAAAAGTATTCCTAAGATGGAAGCTGTGGTACCCACTGCTTTTTTCTTGAGCCAGTGGCACAGTGTTTAGAGAGTACTGTGGGCCTGCAATTTAACAGTTCAAATCCCACCAGGCTCAAGGTTGACTCAGTCTTCCTTCCAAGGTGGGTAAATTAGACCCAAATTGTTAACATGCTGACTCTGTAAATCGCTTAGAGAGGGCTGAAAGCACTGTAAAGTGGTATATAAGTCAAGTACTATTATTTCTAGCTTACCAGTAAGTTGTGGTCTAGTTTGTAATGCCTTGCTGAAGTCTAATAATATGTCCACAGTATTTTGCTAGTCTACTGAACTAATTTAATACTATGTTAGAGAATGAAATAAATTGGATTGGTATGATCTGTTTTTAAAACCCATGCTGACTTCTAGTTATTACTACATTTCTAGATATTGGCAGTCTGATCATCTTTCCAATATCTTCCTGATTGATGTTAGTTGATTTGTCTGTAGTTTCCTGATCTGCCTTCCTTTAAAGATGAACTAAGATCTGCTTTCATGACTTTGTCTTTGCAGATTCTGGCTATCTGCTGATATTCTGTCTGTTATGCGTCCTTCTTTCCATTTTTTGTACTTGTCCTTTTTGTCTTTCAATTTGTGCAGCCATGCTGGTTTATTCTTGGGATTTCTTGTTTTCTTTTTCGGTGGTATTGTGCTGGACTGGGCTTTCGTGATCTTTTTTTTTCAGAGTTCCCAAGCTTCTTCAGTTGTTTTAGCCTTTAGGATTTTCATCCAAGGAATCTTTCCCAAGTTCTCTCTGAGTTTGTTAAAATCAGTTCTTTTAAAATCTAAGACTATGTTATTTATTTATTTATTTATTT
The DNA here is from genome assembly GCF_028640845.1 of Ahaetulla prasina. Lineage (NCBI taxonomy): Eukaryota > Metazoa > Chordata > Lepidosauria > Squamata > Colubridae > Ahaetulla > Ahaetulla prasina. The sequence continues at coordinate 7,994,149 of NC_080540.1, forward strand.
TTATTAATTGGAATTTGTCAAACAAAAATGAGACTAAGAAGAGAATAAAAATACAATGACAGGTTTGATAGGCACGTTAGTGCATTTATGCATGTCCCCTCTACTGACCACTTAAGTATGAAGTAAGGTCCACAGAAGTCAATTTGTGACTGAAATTATGAAAATTTGTAGCTGAGACAACTGAATCAGGTAGGGCATTCCAGACTTCGACAACTTCGACAAAAAAAGAAGAGCAAGGTATCCAAAAAGAGAAGCCACCTTCTGATTGGTGATTCAATTGTAAGGGATGTAAATTTAGGAAAGGATATGGAGGTTTTGAAAGACGTCAGGTGTCTACCTAGTGCTACTGCCAGCAGAGACAAGAGGCGTATTCTTAAGATAGTCAAGAATGCCAGTAAGGATTCTGATGTTGATGCTATTATACATCTTGGCACAAATGATCTGTCCCAAAAGGATGTGCTTTCTGTGCAGAATGATTTCCAGAGCTTAGGGTATGAACTTAATAGCATAGGTTGTAGGCTTAACTTTTCAGAGGTTTTACCAGTACATAAGGAACAAAAAGGTAAAGGCCAGCGTGTAGTGGAGTTTAATGTGTGGCTAAAGGAGTGGTGTAAAAGGGAAGGCTTTGGTTTTATTAGTCATGATGTCTGCAACTGGTCCAATGAAAAATTGTACAAAAGAGATGGATTGCATCCATCAAAGAAAGGGACTGAGTTACTCAGCAATACATTCACAGATTTTCTGGATAAACATTTAAACTGAACAGTGGGGACAGAGAATTAACTGATATAATTAACTGATATGCTTGCAGGCGATCGCGCGCCCCGATCCCTCTGACTTCTCCCGTTCCCTGGATGGTCAAGACCCTCAGAGCCTGGGCCTTCGTCTTATGTTATGCAACGCACGGTCCGTGGCCAATAAGGTCCCCCTAATACATGATCTTATCCAGGCGCCATGGATCTTATATAGGCGTTAGACCTGGTTGGGCACTGAAGGGGGCGTGCCCCTGGTTGAAATGTGCCCACCGGGCTTCCGTACATTCCATCAGCCGAGGGCTCAGGGTAGGGGTGGGGGGGGTGACGGTTGTTATTAAAGAGAGTCTAGGGCCGAGGGAGACCACTGTACCTCAGATTGCCGGGTGTGAATCCCTCTTTGTGAGATGGGGTCATAGGTGTCAGATGGGCTTGCTGGTACATTTGGCCCTTGCTGCGTGACAGCTGCCCTGCCTGAGCTCCTGGAGGTGCTTGCTGGGTGGTAGACCCCAGACTTTTAGTCATGGGGACTTTAACTTGCCATCTTCTGGTTTCATCAACAGCAGCTCGGGAGTTCATGGCTTCCATGACAGCCTTGGACCTGACTCATAGTGGATGGCCCCACTCACATCGGGGAGGCACACTGACCTGATTTTTATCTCTGGTCAGTGGTTGAAGGATCTGGACTTGAGATGTAGTCACAGAACCTTTGTCATGGTCAGATCACTCCTTCCGCCTGACTTTCTGACCGCCACTCAACATCCGCAGGGAGACGGAACCACCACGTTGGTTCCGTCCCAGCTGATGGACCCGGAGAGGTTCCGACGGAGCTGGGCCGCTTCGAGGGTCTGGCTCACGTACGGTTGAACCAGCCGCAGCCTGGGAACGGCTGCGGCTGGGGCTTTAGACTGGTCGTGCCTTTTTGTTCTGACCCGGGCGAGATCCCAACTGCCTTGGTTCTCCGAGGAGCTGAGGGGATGAAACGCCGGAGAAGACGCCTAGAGAGTTCCTGGAGGTCTAGCTGCTCAGAGGTTGATCGACACTCAGTTAGGTCCCATAATAGGACCTACCTAGTGGCACTGAGGGAAGCGAGGCGCTGCTACACCTCCTCCTCATTGCGTAGCAGATAACCGCCAGCACTGTTTTGGGTGACTGCCTCCTTCACAGGGGAGCGGATGACCACAGGATGTGCTGAGGAGTTTAACGTTATCTATAATAAAATCGTTCAGCTTCAGACGGTCTGACCAAAATTGCGTAATCCAGATGGGCGCCTGAGGTGGTCTTGGTGACATTGTCTGGGATGGGTTTGACCCTGTGGCTGAGGACATGGACAGGTTGTTGGCAGGTTGAATGCCACCATGTGTTTACTGACTCATGCCTCCTGGTTGGTGCTGGCCACCAGGAGGTGACACGAGGCTGGCTCCAGGCGATTATGAGCGCTTTTGTTGGAGAGTCTTTCCGCCTTGAAAGAAGCGGTGGTGAGGCCCCTCCTCAAGAAGCCTTCCTGACCTGGCTGTTTTAGGTAATTATCGCCAACCTTCGCCGTGGCGGTTGTAGAGAGTATGGTGGCATATCAGTTTCCCTGGATGAAACTGTCTATCTAGACCCGCTCCAGTCCGCTTCCGCCCGTTACAGCACTGAGACGGCTTTGGTGCAGGATGATCTCTGGAGGCCAGGATAGGGTTGTTCCTCTGCCCTGGTCCTATTAGACCTCTCAGCGGCTTTTGATGCCATCGACCATGGTATCCTGCTGCGCCGTTGAGGGATTGGGAGGAGGCACCATTTATCGGTGATTCTCCTCCATCTCTCCGACCGTACAGAAGGTGTTGACAGGGGGCAGAGGTCACCGAGGCGCCTCACTGTGGTGCCGAGGTCGATTCTTCGCCTTCTGTTCAACATCTATATGAAGCCGCTGGTGAGATCATCAGGCTTCGTGTGAGGTACCAGCTGTACGCTGATGACACCCAGCTGTACTTTTCACACCGGGCCACCCAAGCATCGTGCTGTCCCGTGTTTGGAAGCCGACGGGTCTGGATGGGGAGAAACAGGCTCAAGCTCAATCCTCCATGACAGAGTGGCTGTGGATGCCATCCTACAGTCAGCTGAGTCCACGGCTGACTGTTGGTAGTCATTGGCCCCGATGGAGGGTGCAAGCCCTCCTGATGAACGCTGTCTTTGAAGATCACTTGACGCCGCCTCCAGGAGAGCTTTCACCAGGTTCGCCTGGTGCACCATTTGCGCCTTTCTAGACCGGGATGTGCACGGTCACTCACGCCTTGTGACCTCGCCTGGATTACTGCAATGTTTCTACATGGGGCTCCCTTGAGCATCCGAGGCTCACTTAGTTCAGAATGCGGCTGGTGATAGAGGAGCCTCGTGGCGACACCCATCCTCGCAGACTGCACTGGCTACCTGTGGCCTTCCGGTGCGCCTGGGTAACCATCTTTAAAGCGCCCATGGCATAGGGCTGGGCTACTTACGGGACCGCCTTGCTACCGAATACCTCTCACCGACCAGGCGCCTCACAGAGGGACTCAGTGCCGGCCTTAGGCAGTGCGTACACACCCAGGAAAGAGCCTTCTGTGGGGCTCACCTCTGGAACGAACTCCCCAGGACTTCAACTCCGACTCAACCTTCCATCGCTTAAAACACATTTATTTATCTGCGAGGACTGGATTTAAATTATACTGGTTTTAATGGGTTTTATTATTTATATTGCTAATAATTGGCCATGTAGAATAAGTTTTTAATTGTTATTTTAGATATGTCTTTTACTTGCCTGTGAACCGCCTTGAGTCCCTAGGGAGATAGGCATATAAATAAATAAATAAATAAATAAATATAGAAAATTTCTGTCCCCAGCAATCGAAAACTAAAAGGTTATCAATGTCTGTATGGGTAAGACTATCAACCATGCTATCAAGCAAAACCAAGCATTTAACAGTGAGTGCCGTACCATGTGCACTAAACCAACAGGTGGCAAGAAAGTAGGGGCAGTCAACACAGGTTATGTAGACAGTAAACACAAGATCAATCCAGATGGACTCAAATGTCTATACACCAATGCACAGAGTATGAGGAATAAACAGGGTGAATTAGAAATCCAAGTAAATGAGGGTAGATATGATATTGTTGCCATTACGGAAACTTGGTGGGATGAAACTGACAAATGGAACATACAGCTAGAGGGATATAAATTATTTAAAAGAAATAGACCAAATAAAAGAGGAGGTGGAGTTGCACTATATATAATAGAGCACAACAATGATGAAAATCATCTTGAATGCATTTGGGTCAATATAAAAGGGGGGGGAAATGATATTGCCATAGGTCTATACTATAGGCCACCCAACCAAACAGAGGAAGTAGATGAACTTTTTGCTAGTCAGCTAACTAAGGTATGTAGGAAGCACATCACAGTAGTAATGGGGGATTTTAACTACCCTGACATCAACTGGGAAACAAACTCTGCACCAAGTGGAAGATCCAACAGGTTCCTAACAAACCTAGCAGACAACTTTGTTTCCCAAAAAATAGAGAAGGCGACAAGGGGATCAGCCATATTGGACTTAATTCTCACTAACAGAGATGAAATGATAGAAGGTGTTGAAGCTACAGGAACCTTCGGGGCAAGTGACCACGCAATATTGGAATTCGACATTAAGCAAATACAAGTAGTAGAACAAAGTCAAACTAGAGTCTTGGACTTTAAGAGAGCTAATTTCAATAAACTTAGAGAGCTTGAGAAGGATTCAATGGATGAGAATCCTCAGGGGGAAAACAACTCAAGAAGCTTGGGAAATTTTGAAAAGTGAGATTATAAAAGCGCAGTCTAACACAATACCAATGAAGAAGAAAAATAATAGATCTCAAAAGAAACCAGCATGGATGCATAAAGAACTATCTGACAAATTGAAAGACAAAAAGGACAAATATAAAAAGTGGAAAGAGGGGCAAATAACTAAGGCAGAATATCAGCAAATAGCCCGAGCCTGTAAAGATGAAGTGAGGAAAGCTAAGGCTCACAATGAACAAAGGCTAGCGACAAAAGTAAAAAATAACAAAAAAAGCTTCTTCCAACATGTTAAAAACAAGAAAAAAGTCAAGGAAACAATTGGCCCATTGCTGGGAGAAAGTGGCAAGAAGATGACAAGCAACAGGGAGAAAGCAGATCTACTTAACTCATATTTTGCATCTGTCTTTACACAAAAGGAAAAACAATCCAACCTATCAAAAACAGCACTACAAAAAACAGATTAGAAACACAAGTTAAAATAAGGAAGAAAATGGTAAGTGAACACCTGTCTACCCTAGACGAGTTCAAATCACCAGGACCGGATGGATTACACCCCAAGGTTCTGAAGGAACTGGCAGACGTGATCTCAGAACCACTGAACTATATCTTTCAAAGATCCTGGAGCACAGGGGAGCTGCCAGAGGACTGGAAAAGAGCTGATGTAGTTCCCATCTTCAAAAAAGGAAAAAAAACAGATCCAGGAAACTACAGACCTATCAGTCTGACCTCAATACCGGGGAAGATTCTGGAAAAGATAATCAAGCAACGAATCACCGAACACCTAGAAGCAAACAAAGTAATAACCAAAAGCCAACATGGGTTTGTCAAAAACAGATCATGCCAGACTAATCTTATTGCATTCTTTGACAAAATGACAAAATTAGTAGACCAGAGAAATGCTGTTGATATAATTTACTTGGACTTCAGTAAAGCATTTGATAAAGTAGACCATAACCTACTACTAGATAAAGTAGAAAAATGTGGGTTAGACAGCACCACCACCAGATGGATTCGTAACTGGCTGACCAATTGTACTCAACGTGTAGTCCCCAACGGAACTACATCCACATGGAGGGAAGTATGCAGTGGAGTACCCCAAGGCTCTGTTTTAGGCCCAGTACTCTTCAACATCTTCATCAATGACTTGGATGAGGGAATAGATGGGGAACTCATCAAATTTGCAGATGACACCAAGCTGGCAGGAATAGCCAACATTCCAGAAGATAGGCTCAAGTTACAGAAAGATCTTGACAGACTTGAACATTGGGCGCTATCTAACAAAATGAAATTCAACAGTGAAAAAAGTAAGGTTCTACATTTAGGCAAAAAAACCAAAATGCACCAGTACCGTATATGTGGTACCTTGCTCAATAGTAGTACCTGTGAGAGGGATCTTGGAGTCCTAGTGGATAACCATTTAGATATGAGCCAGCAGTGTGCAGCAGCTGTTAAAAAAGCCAACACAGTTCTGGGCTGCATAAACAGAGGGATTGAATCAAGATCACGTGAAGTGTTAGTACCACTTTATAATGCCTTGGTAAGGCCACACTTGGAATATTGCATCCAGTTTTGGTCGCCACGATGTAAAAAAGATGTTGAGACTCTAGAAAGAGTGCAGAGAAGAGCAGCAAAGATGATTAGGGGACTGGAGGATAAAACATATGAAGAACGGTTGCAGGAACTGGGTATGTCTAGTTTAACAAAAAGAAGGACTAGGGGAGACATGATAGCTGTGTTCCAATATCTCAGGGGCTGCCACAAAGAAGAGGGAGTCGGGCTGTTCTCCAAAGCACCTGAGGGTAGAATAGAATAGAATAGAATTTTATTGGCCAAGTGTGATTGGACACACAAGGAATTTGTCTTGGTGCATATGCTCTCAGTGTACATAAAAGAAAAGATACGTTCATCAAGGTACAACATTTACAACACAATTGATGATTAATATATCAATATAAATCATAAGGATTGCCAGCAACAAGTTATAGTCATACAGTCATAAGTGGAAAGAGATTGGTGATGGGAACTATGAAACGATTAATAGTAGTGCAGATTCAGTAAATAGTCTGACAGTGTTGAGGGAATTATTTGTTTAGCAGAGTGATGGCCTTCGGGAAAAAACTGTTCTTGTGTCTAGTTGTGCAGTGCTCTATAGCGTCGTTTGAGGGTAGGAGTTGAAACAGTTTATGTCCAGGATGCGAGGATCTGCAAATATTTTCACGGCCCTCTTCTTGATTCGTGCAGTATACAGGTCCTCAATGGAAGGCAAGTTGGTAGCAATTATTTTTTCTGCAGTTCTAATTATCCTCTGAAGTCTGTGTTTTTCTTGTTGGGTTGCAGAACCGAACCAGACAGTTATAGAGGTGCAAATGACAGACTCAATAATTCCTCTGTAGAACTGGATCAGCAGCTCCTTGGGCAGTTTGAGCTTACTGAGTTGGCGCAGAAAGAACATTCTTTGTTGTCCTTTTTTAATGATGTTTTTGATGTTAGCTGTCCATTTGAGATCTTGCTATATGATAGAACCCAGAAACAAGAAGCAATGGGTGGAAACTGATCAAAGAAAGAAGCAACTTAGAACTAAGGAGAAATTTCCTGACAGTTAGAACAATTAATAAGTGGAACGACTTGCCTTCAGAAGTTGTGAATGCTCCAACACTGGAAATTTTTAAGAAAATGTTGGATAACCATCTGACTGAGATGGTGTAGGGTTTCCTGCCTGGGCAGGGGGTTGGACTAGAAGGCCTCCAAAGTCCCTTCCAACTCTGATGTTATGTTATGTTATGTTAACTCTATTACAGATATCGTATTTTTTACAGTCAAGTTTAGAATGATTTACATTGAGTTTAAAGCAGTTGTTCGTGGGCGTATTATTGCAATTAAACAGAAAAAGTCATTTACAGGTAAAATATTACTATGCATAATTTTGTATGCAATACCTACAAGCTACACAGTTCTAAGTTATCCAACCCGAGAATTTCGAGCCTAGTAGCATAAGGAATTCTACTCTGTACAGAAGAGTGCAAGACTTTTCTCGTGAAGTACTGATTGTACTGATGTCTGATATATTCTGGGGATTCCAAACAGTTGAACAATACTCTAAAATTGGTCTAGCGTAAGTTTTATAAGCTCTAATTAGCAATATCATGTTTCCAGGAAAAAAAGTTTCACAAAATTAAGTTTAGAACTCTTTATGCTTTTTTAGCAATGCTATTACAGTGAGCTTTGGAGCCTAAATCGTGAGGGATAAGTACACCTAGGTCCTTAACAAAGTGAGAGTCATCTGCTAGATCAATGCCACCTAGCTTATACTTGACATTCTGATTACATTTACCAATATGTAAGACAGAGCATTTATTAATTGAAATTTGAAGTTGCCAAACAGATGACCATTCAGACACACAGTCGAGATCATTTGCAAAACAACAGAATTATCTTAGAATTGAATAATTTTACGTCATCGGCAAAAAGAACACAATTGCTTTTTAGTTGATCATATAAATCGTTGATATAGAGCAAAAAAAGTGTGCGACCTAAAACGCTGCCATGCGGAACACCACTTAAATTATGCAGGATTAGACAGCGAGTTCCCTATTTTGACTTTCTACAATCTATCAGACAGGAAAGCAGCAATCCACTTAAGCAAAAGTCCAGAAATGCTCTAAGTGCTTAATTTCAACAGCAGTTTATCATGTACTACTGTATCAAAAGCCTTACAAAAATCTATGTAAATTGCATCAACAGTATCATGTTCTATTGATTGTGTTTTTGTTATGTTGAATTCTAGTATGACATGGTCACTGTCAAGGTTCCTTCAACTTCAATTCCCTCTATCACTTCATCTGTGCTTGTAAGAATTAGGTCTAGTATGGCTGTCCTTCTCGTTCCCTCCTCTATCTTTTGGACAACAAAGTTGTCAGCTAGGTTGGTCAAGAACCTATTCGATTTCTCATTTAGTGCGGAATTAGTCTTCCAACTGATGTCAGGTAATTGAAGTCCCCCATTAGTATTATAGTGTGTTTCCTACATATATTTCTTAGTTGGTTGGCAAAAAGGACACCTATTTTTTCTGCTTGGTTGGGTGGCCTATAATATACACCTATGGCGGTGTTATTCTTCTTTTCTTTTATATTAATCCATATGCATTCTAGGAGGTTTTCTTCCTGGTTTCGTGCATTTCTGTAGCAATGTAGTGGTCCTTTACAAGGCCCTCCTCTTTTATGGGGTCTGGGGTTTTTTGAACAGTTTGTAACCTTCTATCAGTATCTTCCAGTCATGGGTTTCATCCCACCAAGTTTCTGTAATTCCAACTACCTTCATATCTACCTTCATATTAATAGTTCAAGTTCACTCTGTTTGTTCCCCAAACTTTGTGCATTTGTATATAGGCACTTGAGGTCTTTATATTGGTCTGTGGGTATGCTTCCTATGTTTCCTATTTGGTATTTGAGTTTGTCTTCCTTTCCATTCCTCCTTACCTCATTATTTGACTTGGTTTCTAAGGATTTGTGCTTGGAGTTAGAGCCTTCTAAGTGTGCCTCAGGGCAAGCCCGTGATCGCAACCCAGGAATTTGATGTCGGAGCAGCTTGAAAGCAGAGATGAGTGCCCCCCCTCCGCGGCTCAGGCTGAAAAGCCTCTCACGCTGGGGGATATTAAGGCAATCCGACTGTTTTTAAAAGAAAAAAAAAAGAGATCCTAAAGATTGGTCATCCTCCCCCCTCAATTTTAGTTTAACCCCCCCGATAAGTTGAGCCAGTCATTTTCCAAAAATATTCTTCCCAGTCTTCGTGAGATGCAGCCCATCCCTTGCCAAAAGCCTATCATGAAGGTAGTACAGACCATGATCCAGGAATCCAAAGGTTTTTTGGCGACACCAACCCTTTAGCCAGTTTACTTCTAGAATCCTTTGTTATCTTACCAGGTGTTGACCTTTCGTTGGCAGTACAGATGAGAAAAACTACTTGTGCATCTAACTCCTTAACTTTCTTGCCTAGATGCTTGTAATCTCTCAATATTGTGTTCAAGTTCTTTTTTGTTTCATTCATCCCGACATGTAGCAGTAGAAAAGGGTAGTAAACTGTGGGCTTTATCTCCACTTTGGTCTCATCTGTCTAAGGGATAGTGTTCCAGAAGTTTTGTGATTTGTTCACAAAGTTTTGTAACTTTGCAAATGCAAGCGTTGCTGCCATGTCCTTTTTAGAAATCAGAGGCTTTCTCCTGGCAACCCTACCAAACGAACCATACTTATTCAGTCTTTTTCTAATTGTACTGTCATGAACTTTAACACTTAACATGCTAAATGAGGCCTGTAGAGCCTGAGATGTAATGCTTGGGTTTTTTGTAATTTCTCTGAGCATTCCACTGTCTGAACTTGGGGTGACTTTGCTGGGACTCACATCGCAATGCTGGAGACTAGGAAACTCCTACAACTTCGGCTTTTATAGATATAGTCACATTTGCTGATGATAATTGATCAAGGGCATTTGATCAATAGCACTGGCTGCTGTGTTGCCTCTTCGTACCTATGGAAGAAGTAAGAGTGTTTTTAGTTTTTCATGTCTCTGTTATGGCTTTGTTTTTGTAAAAAAAAATGATGACATGGGTATAATGTGTCATCTGTTTTTGTTCATCTGACATTATAGTTACCCATTTTTAAGAACTGCTAAGGTCTGGATGATTTTTACTATGTCATGATATGTAAAATCATAGAACACAAAGAGGGTGTACTTTCTTTTTCACATAACTGTATTTGAAACTTTTGCACATAAACTTTTGCAGGGCTGAGAATTTGTGACTGACCTAAGTCAACAAGTGAATTTCATGAATGAATGGATATTTGAACTTGGATCTCGGTAGTCAAATGTCACAATTAATGTAAGAGATTATTCTACCATTGTGGAATTGCTTTTTCATTGTAATGTATACTTTTTTCACATCTTCTGCAACCTTTTTACAAACAATAAAAGCTGCATTTTTATTTGAATCTTACAGACAAAGATGATGCTGATAAGATCACAGTGGACAACTGAGAATAACAAGCAACATTGAAAAGCAAAGCAAAAATAAAAATATTCTCCATTTTCTTCAGGAAAAACCACACAATTCACCTAGCAAGTGAAAGATAAAGGAAAGAAAATCAAGAACAGATTTCCAGCTGGAAAATGTAGAGTATGTGGAATTCAATGATACATTATACAAAACGGTCAGGGGAGATTATTTTTCCATTTCAGAAAAAGAGGGAAATATCTGGAAGTCAGTGTGGAGGAAAAGCTGAATTGGATAGTTACATAGGGCAGATAATAATGCAGGTCTTGCCCTGGAAGAAAGAAAAGGGCTTAAATTAAAGCACCCCTAAACAAGGGATCACACATATTTTTGACCTTCTCAAGAATATCAATGGTGAAAAAGCTGCATAGATGTGCCTATTGTGAGAAAAGCAAACTTCTAATCACAAGAGATTATGCAGGGGAGAATCCACTCTGGAGAAAAGCAAATACAAATTATCTGAATGTGATAAAAGCTCAGGTCAGAACAGCTCCTTTTTCATTAATGGAAAGACCCACACAGGAGAGATGCCCTACAAGTGCTCCCAATGTGGTAAATCCTTTAGTGAAAATGGCAACTTGCTGATACACCAGAGGACCCACATGGGAGCGAAGCCGTATGACTGTCCCGATTGTGGGAAACATTTCATTGGAAATTCCGACCTTGTGAGACACCTGAGGACACACACAGGAGAGAAACCCTTTGAATGTCCTGATTGCGGGAAAAGTTTCAGTCACAATTCCAATCTGATAAGACACCAGAGAACTCACACAGGAGAGAAACCCTTTGAATGTCCTCACTGTGGGAAAAGATTTCGTCAGAGTTCCTACCTGGTGATTCATCAGAGGACTCACACAGGAGAGAAACCCTTTGAATGTCCTCTTTGTGGGAAAAGTTTCAGTCGGTATTCCCACCTGGTGAAACACCAGAGAACTCACACAGGAGAGAAACCCTTTAAATGTCCTGATTGCGGGAAAAGTTTCAGTCACAATTCCAATCTGATAAGACACCAGAGAACTCACACAGGAGAGAAACCCTTTGAATGTCCTGACTGTGGGAAAAGTTTCAGTCACAATTCCTGCCTCGTGATTCATCAGAGGACTCACACAGGAGAGAAACCCTTTGAATGTCCTGACTGTGGGAAAAGATTTCGTCAGAGTTCCTGCCTGGTGATTCATCAGAGGACTCACACAGGAGAGAAACCCTTTGAATGTCCTCTTTGTGGGAAAAGTTTCAGTCAGAATTCTGACCTAGTGAAACACCAGAGAACTCACACAGGAGAGAAACCCTTTGAATGTCCTAATTGTGGGAAAAGTTTCCGTCTGAATTCTGACTTGGTGATCCATCAGAGGATTCACACAGGAGAAAAACCCTTTGAATGTCCCGATTGTGGGAAAAGTTTCAGTAAGAATTCCAGTCTGGTGCAACACCAGAGAACTCACACAGGAGAGAAACCCTTTGAATGTCCCGATTGTGGGAAAAGTTTCAGTCAGAATTCCAGTCTGGTGCAACACCAGAGAACTCACACAGGAGAGAAACCCTTTGAATGTTCTGATTGTGGGAAAAGTTTCAGTCACAATTCTAGCCTGGTGGAACATCAGAGAACTCACACAGGGGAGAAACCCTTTGCATGTGTTGAGTGTGGAAAACGTTTCAGTCAGAATTCCAACCTGGTAAGACATCAGAGAACTCACACAGGATAGAAACCCTTGGAACATCCTAATTGTGGGAATATTTTAGCCAGAATTCCCACCTGGTGAAACACCAGAGGACTCACATAGGAGAGAAGCCATATGTGTGCCCAGAGTGTGGGAAAAGTTTCATTAAAAATTTCCACCTCATGAGACACCGGATGCCTCACACGGGAGAGAAATCCTTCAAATATCCTGTCTATGGACGATCATCAGGTATAAATCTTCCCTTATTTCCTACAAGGAAATCCACATGAAGGAAACATTGATGGGTTTAGAAAAGGGTTGAATTTCATTTCTAATCTCTCATTAGGAATATAGGTGATTAATTGACTATTTTAATTTTGGCCTCATTCTTTTTACTTAAACATGTCTCAGGATTAGACTTGTAGGTGAATGAAAATGAAAAAGGGCTAACTACCTGTTTCTGGTTAGCAACAGCAGTTTTTGGATATTTCATTTTTGCAGAAGTAATGGAATTCCTCAAAAAGGCTTTTGGGTGGTGTTTTTTGTATATTGCTTGTGGAATTTCCAAAGGTGGACTTTCCATCTTCTACCTTGGTGTCCTCCAGATTTTGAGTCCCAGAATTCCGCAGCCATCATATTAGTAGTCTTCTAGATACAGTTGTAATGGGACCTGCCAATTATAGTTGCATGTTGCAATGGTGGTTAAGCGAGATTGCCTTGCTTAAGCCTCCCCACCTCCTTCTCTCCCTGATGAAGCTGTTAAAAATATTAAAAATATGAATATAAAAATATTCAAGTCATTAAGAAATATTCAAGTCATTAAGCAGAACAGTGACTACCTCAGGGTTGCAGGAATGTCTTGGAGATCTACTACACCAACTTTTGGGTCCCTACAGACCTTTCCCTCCCTACAGTGTCCCCACAGGCATTTCCTACTCCCACTGGAACCCTGCGATCATTAGGGCTTACTCCCACCTCACCAGGCATCACAACCTCCTTCTTCTCCATATCTTTTGAAGACCACTGAACCTCATGTTGGTGAAGGAGGGTAAGACATTTGTGGGCTGCATGACTGTGTCATAAAAGCAGCCGTTATTTTGATTGTGCCTGGGATTCATGTCTAGGCCATGCGGTGGAGTTGTGGAAGCAGCCACCATTTGCCATGTCTGCCTCTGTCAAAATAGTGGCTGCTTCTGGGTCACTATCACGTGGGACTGAGACAAAGTGTTTTGTTTTGCTACCTTAACACTTTGTAAACTGTGTTAAGGAATTGAGGTGCACTGGAAATGAGATGAGGTGCACGGGAGATCTCCAAAAGGGCAGTATCCTTGGGCTACATGAGAAATAGACAAGTACTGCTTCTGCCAGATTAAAATTTAAGTTGAGAACAATAAGACAACAGTTGTGTCTTATTCCCCCAACCCTTTGGTGAATCCATTTAACATTTACAGCAAACAAGATGGTCAGGAACACAGAAACATCGTGAGGTAAATCCAAATAGCATAAAGAGCACACAGAAGAAAAAAAGCGGGGAAAATGGGAAACTCCCCCTTTGCATCTACAGCAACCAATTATAGCGTAGATTGCCTCATGTAAGATGTTTTAATGGTGTTGTCATTAGGTCAGCTAAATTATTTTCTGGTGGACAATAAATTATGTCTATTACATTTTCTTTCACTGCTTCTCTGACTTTACATTATGTCAACACGCTTCCTTCTGGTTTGTACGCCCACCTGTTGTCATTTGTACACCTTTTGTGTTATCTTCAAATACTGGTATAGCTCCTTTCACTTTTTTTTTTTTTGTTTACATTTATACCCCGCCCTTCTCCGAAGACTCAGGGCGGCTTACAGTGTATAAGGCAATAGTCTCATTCTATTTGTATATTTTTACAAAGTCAACTTATTGCCCCCCCAACAATCTGGGTCCTCATTTTACCTACCTTATAAAGGATGGAAGGCTGAGTCAACCTTGGGCCGGGCTCGAACCTGCAGTAATTGCAGGCTACTGTGTTCTTAATAACAGGCTTTACCAGCGTGAGCTAAACCGGCGGACAAGAGGAGGACAAAAAGTAACAGAGGGAGACTTATCAAAAAGAAATCAAACCTAGAATTAAGGAGAAATTTCCTTTCAGTGAGAACTATTGATCAATGGAAATGCCTTGCCTTCAGAAGTTGTGGGTGCTCCATCACTGGAGGATTTTAAGAGGAGATTGAACAGCCATTTGTCTGGAATGATGTAGGCCACAGGGGTGTCAATCTTGCAGCTCGGGGACAGATATATCATGCACTGCTGACACACACCCCCGCACCCCCCACCCGGTTTAGTGAAGGGGGAAAGTCATGATACGTCAAGTTACAAACAGGTTACAAGAAGGCCGGCCCTCCCTACTACATTTGTAAAAGAGCCATTCCATTTTTTTTTCGTCTTGTGGTTACTTTTTCCTTTAAAGCCATATTTTGCAGCAGTAAAGTTCCAAATTTATGAGCAAGCTGTCAACAGAAATCCTGAGAAGAGGATGCTTCTCCCAGGGCTCATCTTTAGCACACGACAAGCTATAAAGTAAACAGTAGGGAGCTTCAGTGCAGAGTCAATTAGCAAACAGTGGGTACAGAGATGAAAATACATAACGGCTGCTCGAAACCTCCCTTAGCACTCTAAACAGTTAAATACGTTGCTGCCAATCAGGAAGGCAGCACTGTAGCTTTTTTCAGGATCCCTCTCCATTTGAAATCTCAGAAAATGACTGCAAATGTTGATAGCAGTTAGGAAAGGGGATTGGATGACATTCCCTGGATTATCTGATCTAAGGCATCATTATGGCATCCGTTGGCTCCTGTGGCTAATTTCATTTTATCCCTGGTGAACATGTAAATCTATTGGTGGAAAAGGAGAGTGAAGGGAGTGCAGCTTCATTTGAGATGGATGAAACCTTTAAAACAAGAGAAGGCAGGCAGGAAACAGATATTTTTGGGAGGAGAGCCGTGTGAGTCTATGGGAGCCAAAAACCAGATGGCATAGAATAGCACTTTTGCAGACTCAGAATTAGTTATGCATTTTAATGCAATCTGTTGGAAAAGATGCTATCAAGACTCATCTTGACATACTGCATAAGGTTAGATGCTATTCAGCAAATCGCAGCATCTAATGCCGGGGTGAAGGATGGTGGGTGTTGTAAATTGTAAACAAATTACCTGAATTTATCCTCTTAATAAACAATGGTACATTTGACATCATATTTGTTTGTGAAACATGGCTAAACTCATCCTTCACTGACTCCATTATTTCAAACAAAGAATACCAAGCCCTTCGATCAGATCGTGATCACCGCAGAGGTGGTAGAGTAGCTATTTTTTACAAAAAATCACTGAACTTAAAAAATATTCAAGTTGCACATAAACTCTCTCTACCTGAAACTATTGTATGTGACCTGTCCATCAATATCACATTAAGATTCATACTATGCTACAGAGCCCCTGACTACGACATTGCTCATGCAAATATGTTAACCTCACTACTAACATGGGCTACCTCTTGCCCATATCCTCTCATCTTTCTGGGAGACCTAAATCTACCTTCTATAAACTGGATAACAAATGAATGTACAACTGAACCAATCCATACTACTCTATACAACGCAGTTACAAACCTTGGCCTTGAACAACTAGTAACTAACAATACTAGTCTCATGAACTGCCTCGACCTCATCTTTTGCAATAACGCAAACTCAATTTATGGACTACAAGTAAAAGAACCCTTTTCCAACAGTGACCACTGCATGATAGACTTTAATCTAAACATACGTCCTCGCATAAATCGTCTCAACAATAGTACTCCAAACTACAATTTAAAAAAAGCCAACTATGACCTTATAAACAATGATCTCTCATTTCTTGACTGGCAAAATCTATTCTCAACCTGTATTACTACAGAAGACCACTATAAAGTATTCCTACTTGAAATCAATAAAATCATCAAACTATATGTACCACAAATCATCACCAAAATCAAAAGGAAAAGCAAATTTCCCATATCAATAAAAAAGCTGCAATCCAAAAAAAAAATCCCTTTGGAAAAAAAACAAAAAGGGTTATGTAGCAAACTTCAAAAACCGCTACAAAAATATCTGCAACCAAATAAAAACAGAACGTAACACTTACCACACTAAACAAGAAGAAGACCTTCTACGCACAAATTCCAGTCGTGCTTTTTGTAACTTTGTGAACAATAAACTTAAAGAAACAAGATCCATTCCACCACTAAAAGAACCTAACGGCAAAGAATGTAC
This sequence comes from Ahaetulla prasina, assembly GCF_028640845.1. Lineage (NCBI taxonomy): Eukaryota > Metazoa > Chordata > Lepidosauria > Squamata > Colubridae > Ahaetulla > Ahaetulla prasina. The sequence goes on from NC_080540.1 coordinate 8,010,686, forward strand.
TGACGAAACAGTTAAAGCAAACCTCTTTAACAAATTTTTTGGCTCAGTCTTTGTAAACAGTGATGGCTCATATCCAACATCCCTCAATCATACCAAAAATGTTAACAATGACTTAACACATATAGATTCCACAGAAGATAACAACGACCTAACACATATAGACTTCACAGAAGATAATGTTGAAAAGCCCTTTGCAACCTGAAATCATCATTATCTATCAGACCAGATGGACTACTTTTTAAAAAAACTTTCAATTAATATAGCTGAACCCCTAAGCATAATTTTTAATAAAGCCTTCAAAACTTGTTCCCTTCCAAAACTCTGGTCTCTAGCCACAGTCATCCCTATCTTCAGAAAAGGAGATCCAAGCCTTGTTGAAAATTACAGACCTATCTCTCTATGTTGTGTCTCATGCAAAGTAATGGAATCCATCATAAACCAATCCATTACACTCCATCTCGAAACAAACAACCTTCTCTCTAATAAACAATTTGGTTTCAGAAAAAAATTGTCTATAATTGAAAAAATTGTAACCTATAACTTCTCCACTGCAAAAATATATGGACTACCAACCTTGATCAAGGAAAAGCAATAGATGCAATCTACATAGACTTCTGCAAAGCTTTTGATTCAGTAGTACATGATAAACTATTCCTCAAACTAAAATCCTACGGCATTTCGGGACCTCTTCACAATTGGATAAATGCCTTCCTGTCAAACAGACAAGAAGTGGTCAAAATTGGCAATGCTATATCAAATCCTGTTCCTGTCAAAAGTGGCGTTCCCCAAGGTAGTGTTCTTGGACCAACACTCTCCATACTATACATAAATGATCTCTGTGACCTCATCTCAAGTTATTGTGTTCTCTTTGCTGATGATGTCAAACTATTTAATACCACTAGTAATACTTCTACCCTTCAAGAAGACCTCGACTTAATTTCCGATTGGTCTAAAACTTGGCAACTCCAAATCTCAACCAGCAAATGCTCAGTCTTACATATTGGAAAAAAGAACCCTAACATCAAGTACAAACTTGATGGACATTACCTAACTGACGACCCCCAACCTGTCAAAGATCTTGGAGTTCTCATATCAAATGACCTTAATGCAAAGCCCACTGCAACTACATAGCAAAAAAGGCCCTAAGAGTTGTAAACCTAATTTTATGCAGCTTTTTTTCAAAAAACTCTACACTACTAACTAGAGCATACAAAACATTTGCCAGACCTATTCTTGAATACAGCTCATCCGTCTGGAGCCCACACCACATCTCTGACATAAACACAATAGAACGAGTCCAGAAATATTTTACTAGAAGAGTTCTTCACTCCTCCGAAAACAACAAAATACCTTATACCGACAGACTTGAAATCCTGGGATTAGAAAACTTACAACTCCGTCGACTTCGACATGACCTGTGTTTAACACACAAAATAATCTATTGCAATATCCTTCCTATAAAAGACTACTTCAGCTTCAATCGCAATATTACAAGAGCAAAAAATAGATTCAAGCTAAATGTCAACCGCTTCAAACTTGATTGCAGAAAATATGACTTCTGTAACAGAGTTGTTAATGCTTGGAACTCATTACCTGACTCCATAGTCTCTACTCAAAATCCCAAAATCTTCAACCAAAAGCTGTCTACTATTGATCTCACCCCATTCCTAAGAGGACTATAAGGGGCGTACATAAGAGCACAAAAGTGCCGACCGTTCCTGTCCTATTGTTCCCTTCATTATAAATTGAGATGGGAAGATCTGGGAGGGGGGGAATCTAAAAAATTCGACAAAAAATAAGTTTTCCCCCCATTTTTTTCCAAAGCTGTTTGGAAAAAAACCGTTTATTTTCCATTTTGGAGGGGATTTTTTTCCAGGCTGTCCCATCTGGAACAATTTGCCTCCAGAAGATGTGAATGCTCCAACACTGGAAATTTTTAAGAAGATGTTGGATAACCATTTGTCTGTAATGGTGTAGGGTTTCCAGCCAAGGAAGTGGGTTGTTCTAGAAGACCGCCAAGGTCCCTTCCAACTCTGTTATTCTATTCTATTTTATCTCCACACACATACAGTTTCTAACCCACTGCAATTGTTAAAATGCATATAACCTGTAATCTACCTGTAGTTGAGGTCCCCACGGATTGGAACACTGAGTAGACAAAAATGTATGGAAAAACCTGGGGTTGAATTCCTTTAACATAAGAGATTGGTCATACTAACATATGACTAGTCACTTTGTGACCATTTGACATTACAACCGACCCCTACCCCTCCTAAATGTGCATCCATAGGTGAGGTTGTACCTTTCCCAACATCAGTAATTGTGAGAGGGATGTAGGAGTCCTAACCGACAACCACTTAAGTACGAACTAGCAGTGTGCTGCAGCTGCAGAAAAAGCCAACCCAGTCCTAGTCTGCATCACCAGCATCAAAAATCACCTGATGTGTTAGTAATGAATTACTGCTGCACTTGAAATACTGTGTCCAATTTTGATTGCTATGATACAAAAAAAGATGTTGAGACTCTAGAAAGAGTGCAGAAAAGAGCAACAAAGGTACCTAGGGAATGGAGGCTAAAACATTGGATGAGCAGTTGCAAGAGCTGGATATGTCTGACACAGGGGACTAAGATTGACATGATAGCAGTCTTTCAGTATTTGAAGGACTGACACATTAAGAGGGGGTCAACCTATTCCCCAAAGTGCCTGAGAGCAGTAAAAGAAGTAACAGAGGAAGACTTATTAAAACCAAATCCTTCCTAGAATTGAGACAGTCCCTGTCCATGAAATCATTCAATCAGTGGAACAGCTTGCCTCCACAACTTGTGAGTATTCCAGCAATGGGATTTTTAAAGAGGAGGCTGGACATTCTGTTTGTCCAGAATAGTATAGGGTCTCCTGCTTAGAGAGATGGTCCCTTCCAACTCCTATTCCATAATTCAGTTTGAACTTCATAAACTTTTACGACTTTTCCCACGTAGCGAAACTTCACAAGCTAAGTAGTTTCACATTTCACTTGGCTCAGTTGCTGGGAGTCGAAAAACGACTTGACAGCATGTAATCAGTGAAAACATCTTGCAGATGCCTTAGGCAGAAACAGGACAAGCCTGTTTTTTGACCTCCTAGGATGAGATGGCAGTCAGATAGGCAGCATCTGCAATTAGAAAGCCAACAGCACAAGAGCTCCATTTGTTGGAGCTAAAAGGAACTGAAACCATTGAGTACTGTATTGCTAGATAGGATGGGAGGAGAGGAGAAGCGCAGATGAACTTCCTCTTCCGGATCACTCATGGGAGGAAGGTGGTGTGCAGAGTGTTATTTGTGCTCTTCCAAGGATCAAAGCATCGGATGGAAGGTGAGTTAAGGACAGGTTAGAGGAAAGACCAGAAGCAGGTTGGCCTGTTTGGTTTGGATGCTGCCAACTGGTTAACATTAATGATCCTTACAGATAAAGATTAACAGAATTGGAAGGGACCTTCTAGGTCATCTAGTCCAACTCCTTGCCCAAGCAGGAGACCCTACATCATTTGGCAGTCCAATCTCTTTTTGAAAGTTTCAGTGATGAAGCTCCCACAACTTCTGAAAGCTGTTCCATTGGTTGATTGTTCTCACTGTCAGAAAATGTCTCCTTATTTCTAGGTTGAATCTCTCCTTGGTCAGTTTCCATCCATTATTCCTTGTCTGGCCTTCAGGTGCCTTGGAAAATAGCTTTATCCCCTCCTTTCTATGACAGCCCCTCAAATACTGGAATACTGCTATCATGTCTCCCCTGGTCCTTCTCTTCACTAGACTAGCCATGCCCAGTTCGTGCAACTGTTCATCATATGTTTTAGCTTCCAGTCCCCTAATCATCTTGGTTGCTCTTCTCTGCATTCTTTCCGTACACTGCTGGCTCATATTTAATTGGTTGTCCACTAAGACTCCAAGATCTTTCTCACTGTTATTGCTATTAAGCCTGGTTTCACTCGGTCTATATGTGTACTTTTGGTTTTTCTTGCCTAAGTGTAAGACTTTACTTTTCTCTACATTGAATTTCATTTTGTTTGATAGGGCCCAGTGTTCAAGTCTGTCAAGATCCATCTGGATCTTGAAACTATCATCTAGGTTGTTAGGTATTCCTACCAGCTTAGTATCATTTGTAAATGTGTTAAGTTCCCCTTCTATTCCCTTATCTAAGTCGCTCATGAAGATATTGAAAAGTATTGGGCCTAAGATGGAAGCTTGTGGTACCCCACTGCTTTTTCTTGAGCTTAAGTGGCACAGTGGTTAGAGTGCGGTACTGCCAGCTGCCTGCCGGCTGCCTGCAATTTAACAGTTCAAATCCCACCAGGCTCAAGGTTGACTCAGCCTTCCCTCCTTCCAAGGTGGGTAAAAGTATGACCCAAATTGTTGGGGGAAACATGCTGACTCTTTAAATCGCTTAGAGAGGGCTGTAAAGCACTGTAAAGTGGTATATAAGTCTAAGTACTATTGCTATTTCTAGCTTACCAAAAAGTAAGTTGTGGTCTAGTTTGTCGAATGCCTTGCTGAAGTCTAAGTATATTATGTCCACAGTATTTTGCTAGTCTATTAATTTAATCACTATGTTAGAGAATGAAATAAAATTGGATTGGCATGATCTGTTTTTAACAAACTCATGCTGACTTCTACTTATTACTTTATTCGTTTCTAGATGTTGGCAGATCTCTTTTTTTATCATCTTTTCCAATATCTTCCTGGGTATTGATGTTAGGTTGATTTGTCTGTAGTTTCCTGGATCTGTTTTTTTTTTTCCTTCCTTTTTTGAAGATGGGAACTACATCTTTGCTTTCATGACTTTGTCTTTGCAGATTCTGGCTATCTGCTGATATTCTGTCTGTTATGCGTCCTTCTTTCCATTTTTTGTACTTGTCCTTTTTGTCTTTCAATTTGTGCAGCCATGCTGGTTTATTCTTGGGATTTCTTGTTTTCTTTTTCGGTGGTATTGTGCTGGACTGGGCTTTCATGATCTTTTTTTTTCAGAGTTCTTCAGTTGTTTTAGCCTTTAGGATTTTCATCCAAGGAATCTTTCCCAAGTTCTCTCTGAGTTTGTTAAAATCAGTTCTTTTAAAATCTAAGACTATGTTATTTATTTATTTATTTATTTTTATTAATTGGAATTTGTCAAACAAAAATGAGACTAAGAAGAGAATAAAAATACAATGACAGGTTTGATAGGCACGTTAGTGCATTTATGCATGCCCCTTCTACTGACCACTTAAGTATGAAGTAAGGTCCACAGAAGTCAATTTGTGACTGAAATTGTGAAAAGTTGTACCTGAGACAACTGAATCAGGTAGGGCATTCCAGACTTCGACCACTCTATTACAGATATCGTATTTTTTACAGTCAAGTTTAGAATGATTTACATTGAGTTTAAAGCGGTTGTTCGTGGGCGTATTATTGCAATTAAACAGAAAAAGTCATTTACAGGTAAAATATTACTATGCATAATTTTGTATGCAATACCTACAAGCTACACGGTTCTAAGTTATCCAACCTGAGAATTTCGAGCCTAGTAGCATAAGGAATTCTACTCTGTACAGAAGAGTGCAAGACTTTTCTCGTGAAGTACTCGATTGTACTGATGTCTGATATATTCTGGGGATTCCAAACAGTTGAACAATACTCTAAAATTGATCTAGTGTAAGTTTTATAAGCTCTTATTAGTAATATCATGTTTCCAGGAAAAAAAGTTTCACAAAATTAAGTTTAGAACTCTTAATGCTTTTTTAGCAATGCTATTACAGTGAGCTTTGGAGCCTAAATCGTGAGGGATAAGTACACCTAGGTCCTTAACAAAGTGAGAGTCATAACATAACATAACAACAGAGTTGGAAGGGACCTTGGAGGCCTTCTAGTCCAACCCCCTGCCCAGGCAGGAAACCCTACACCATCTCAGTCACATGGTTATCCAACATTTTCTTAAAAATTTCCAGTGTTGGAGCATTCACAACTTCTGCAGGCAAGTCGTTCCACTTATTAATTGTTCTAACTATCAGGAAATTTCTCCTTAGTTCTAAGTTGCTTCTTTCTTTGATCAGTTTCCACCCATTGCTTCTTGTTCTACCCTCACGTGCTTTGGAGAACAGCCCGACTCCCTCTTCTTCTTCAATATCTTCCCTGAGATATTGGAATATCTAGTCATCTGCTAGATCAATGCCACCTAGCTTATACTTGACATTCTGATTACATTTACCAATATGTAAGACAGAGCATTTATTAATTGAAATTTGAAGTTGCCAAACAGATGACCATTCAGACACATAGTCGAGATCATTTGCAAAACAACAGAATTATCTGTAGAATTGAATAATTTTACGTCATCGGCAAAAAGAACACAATTGCTTTTTAGTTGATCATATAAAATTTTTTTTGACTGCACTGATTGGAATATTTTTAAAGATACCTCTGCAGACCTGGATGAACTCACAGATACTGTAACATCATATGTCAGCTTCTGTGAAGACCTATGTGTACCTACAAGGAACTTGCGAATACACAGTAACAACAAACCTTGGTTTACACCTAAACTTAAGCAGCTACGACATTCCAAAGAGGAAGCCTACAGAAAAGGTGATAAAATGCTGTACAATCAGGCCAGAAATGCACTAACAAGGGAGATAAGAGCAGCAAAAAGAAGCTACTCTGAAAAGCTAAAGAATCAGTTTTCAGCAAATGAACCAGCAAACATGTGGAAAACTCTTAAAAATATCACCGGCTATGGCAAACCTCCTTCCCAGGCTGAAGGTAATCAACAACTGGCAGATGACCTGAATGAGTTTTACTGCAGGTTTGAAAGGAAACTACAGCCACCTATCTCCACAACCCCCATCTCAGACACACCAACAACAGCCAAGACTCCTACAACTGACCCCATTTCATTGGGTTCACAACCCCTAGTGATCACAGAAAAGGAAGTGCAGGACCTATTTCACAGACAAAAGCCAGGAAAAGCTCCAGGCCCAGACAAGATAACTCCTTCTTGCTTAAAAGTCTGTGCTGACCAATTGACCCCCATCTTCACCCATATTTTCAATAAATCACTAGAGATGTGTTATGTTCCTTCTTGCTTCAAACGCTCTACCATCATCCCAGTGCCGAAGAAGCCCACCATCAAGGAACTGAATGACTACAGACCAGTTGCTTTAACATCTGTAGTCATGAAAACCTTTGAAAGGCTAGTGCTTTCCTACCTGAAAACCATCACGGATCCGCTGTTAGACCCCTTGCAATTTGCATACCGAGCAAATAGATCAACAGATGATGCTGCTAATATGGCTCTGCACTACATCCTACAACATCTTGAGTCTCCAAAGACCTATGCAAGGGTCCTTTTCATAGACTTTAGTTCAGCATTCAATACCATCATTCCAGACATTCTTCTAACTAAGCTAAACCAGCTACAGGTACCGGAACAGACTTGTAAGTGGATCACAAGCTTCCTAACAAACAGGAAACAGCAGGTGAAGCTAAGCAAGATCACATCAAATACCTGTACAATTAGCACAGGGGCCCCCCAAGGCTGTGTGCTCTCCCCACTTCTCTTCTCTCTATATACCAATGACTGCATCTCCAATGATCCATCTGTTAAGCTACTGAAGTTCGCAGATGACACAAAAGTGATTGGTCTCATTCGAGACAATGACGAATCCGCATATAGACAAGAGGTCGAACGACTAGCCTTGTGGTGCAACCAAAACACTCTGGAATTGAACACACTCAAAACCGTAGAAATGGTGGTAGACTTTAGGAAAAACCCTTCCATACTTCCACCTCTCACAATACTTGACAACACAGTATCAACAGTAGAAACCTTCAAATTTCTGGGTTCTATCATATTGCAAGATCTCAAATGGACAGCTAATATCAAAAACATCATTAAAAAAGGACAGCAAAGAATGTTCTTTCTGCGCCAACTCAGTAAGCTCAAACTGCCCAAGGAGCTGCTGATCCAATTCTACAGAGGAATTATTGAGTCTGTCATTTGCACCTCTATAACTGTCTGGTTCGGTTCTGCAACCCAACAAGAAAAACACAGACTTCAGAGGATAATTAGAACTGCAGAAAAAATAATTGCTATCAACCTGCCTTCCATTGAGGACCTGTATACTGCACGAATCAAGAAGAGGGCCGTGAAAATATTTGCAGATCCCTCGCATCCTGGACATAAACTGTTTCAACTCCTACCCTCAAAATGACGCTATAGAGCACTGCACACCAGAACAACTAGACACAAGAACAGTTTTTTCCCGAAGGCCATCACTCTGCTAAACAAATAATTCCCTCAACACTGTCAGACTATTTACTGAATCTGCACTACTATTAATCGTTTCATAGTTCCCATCACCAATCTCTTTCCACTTATGACTGTATGACTATAACTTGTTGCTAGCAATCCTTATGATTTATATTGATATATTGATCATCAATTGTGTTGTAAATGTTGTACCTTGATGAACGTATCTTTTCTTTTATGTACACTGAGAGCATATGCACCAAGACAAATTCCTTGTGTGTCCAATCACACTTGGCCAATAAAAAATTCTATTCTATTCTATTCTATTCTAAATCGTTGATATAGAGCAAAAAAAGTGTGGGACCTAAAACGCTGCCATGCGCAACACCACTGTTAAATTATGCAGGATTAGACAGCGAGTTCCCTATTTTGACTTTCTGCAGTCTATCAGACAGGAAAGCAGCAATCCACTTGTGCAAAAGTCCAGAAATGCTGTAAGCGCTTAATTTCAACAGCAGTTTATCATGTACTACTGTATCAAAAGCCTTACAAAAATCTATGTAAATTGCATCAGCAGTATCATGTTCTATTGATTGTGTTTTTGTTATGTTGAATTCTAGTATGACATGGTCATTGTCAAGGTTCCTTCAACTTCAACTCCCTCTATCACTTCATCTGTGTTTGTAAGAATTAGGTCTAGTATGGCTGTCCTTCTCGTTCCCTCTTCTACCTTTTGGACAACAAAGTTGTCAGCTAGGTTGGTCAAGAACCTATTCGATTTCTCATTTAGTGCGGAATTAGTCTTCCAACTGATGTCAGGTAATTGAAATCCCCCATTAGTATTAGAGTGTGTTTCCTACATATATTTCTTAGTTGGTTGTCAAAAAGGACACCTATTTTTTCTGCTTGGTTGGGTGGCTTGTATTATTTTTATTATTTTATTTTATTTGCATTTATATCCCGCCCTTCTCCGAAGACTCAGGGCGGTTTACACTATGTCAAGCAATAGTCTTCATCCATTTGTATCCTATATACAAAGTCAACTTATTGCCCCCCAACAATCTGGGTCCTCATTTTACCTACCTTATAAAGGATGGAAGGCTGTAGTATACACCTATGGCAGTGTTATTCTTCTTTTCTTTTATATTAATCCATATGCATTCTAGGAGGTTTTCTTCCTGGTTTCGTGCATTTCTGTAGCAATGTAGTGGTCCTTTACATACAGTGAAACTCCATCTCCTCTTTTATGGGGTCTGGGGTTTTTTGAAAAGTTTGTAACCTTCTATCAGTATCTTCCAGTCATGGGTTTCATCCCACCAAGTTTCTGTAATTCCAACTACCTTCATATCTACCTTCATATTAATAGTTCAAGTTCACTCTGTTTGTTCCCCAAACTTTGTGCATTTGTATATAGGCACTTGAGGTCTTTATATTGGTCTGTGGGTATGATTCCTATGTTGCCTATTTGGTATTTGAGTTTGTCTTCCTTTCCATTCCTCCTTACCTCATTATTTGACTTGGTTTCTAAGGATTTCTGCTTGGAATTAGGTCCTGGAGATCCTAAAGATTGGTCATCCTCCCCCCTCAATTTTAGTTTAACCCCCCCCCCGATAAGTTGAGCCAGTCATTTTCCAAAAATATTCTTCCCAGTCTTCGTGAGATGCAGCCCATCCCTTGCCAAAAGCCTATCATGAAGGTAGTACAGACCATGATCCAGGAATCCAAATGTTTTTTGGCGACACCAACCCTTTAGCCAGTTTACTTCTAGATTCCTTTGTTATCTTACCAGGTGTTGACCTTTCGTTGGCAGTACAGATGAGAAAAACTACTTGTGCATCTAACTCCTTAACTTTCTTGCCTAGATGCTTGTAATCTCTCAATATTGTATTCAAGGTCTTTTTTGTTTCATTCATCCCTACATGTAGCAGTAGAAAAGGGTAGTAAACTGTGGGCTTTATCTCCACTTTGGTCTCATCTGTCTAAGGGACAGTGTTCCAGAAGTTTTGTGATTTGTTCAGATGTAACTTTGCAAACGCAAGCGTTGCTGCCATGTCCTTTTTAGAAATCAGAGGCTTTCTCCTGGCAACCCTACCAAACGAACCATACTTATTCAGTCTTTTTCTAATTGTACTATCATGAACTTTTACACTTAACATGCTAAATGAGGCCTGTAGAGCCTGAGATGTAATGCTTGGGTTTTTTGTAATTTCTCTGAGCATTCCACTGTCTGAACTTGGGGTGACTTTGCTGGGACTCACATCGCAATGCTGGAGACTAGGAAACTCCTACAACTTCGGCTTTTATAGATATAGTCACATTTGCTGATGATAATTGATCAAGGGCATTTGATCAATAGCACTGGCTGCTGCGTTGCCTATGGAAGAAGTAAGAGTGTTTTTAGTTTTTCATGTCTCTGTTATGGCTTTGTTTTTGTAAAAAAAAATGATGCCATGGGTATAATGTGTCATCTGTTTTTGTTCATCTGACATTATAGTTACCCATTTTTAAGAACTGCTAAGGTCTGGATGATTTTTACTATGTCATGATATGTAAAATCATAGAACACAAAGAGGGTGTAATTTCTTTTTCACATAACTGTATTTGAAATTTTTGCACATAAACTTTTGCAGGGCTCAGAATTTGTGACTGATCTAAGTCAACAAGTGAATTTCATGAATGAATGGATATTTGAACTTGGATCTCGGTAGTCAAATGTCACAATTAATGTAAGAGATTATTCTACCATTGTGGAATTGCTTTTCATTGTAATATATACCGTATATACTCGAATATAAGCCGATCCGAGTATAAGCCGAGGTCCCCAATTTTACCCCAAAAACTGGAGTAAACTGGGGACTCGAGTATAAGCCGAGGGTGGGAAATGAGGCACCTACCGGTTGGGGAAACCCTCCCTCCCTCAGCTGAGAAGGCTGGCGGCTCCCCCGCCCCGCCCTCTCACTGCACCGGCAGGGCTTCAGTCCGGTAAAATGTGAAAAAAAAAAAAAAAAACCTCGAGTATAAGCCGTATATACTCGAGTATAAGCCGAGGGGCTTTAAAAAAAAAAAACTCGAGTATAAGCCGTATAGACCCGAGTATAAGCCGAGGGGACGTTTTTCAGCACAAAAAATGTGCTGAAAACTTGCTTTTCATTGTAATGTATACTTTTTTCACATCTTCTGCAACCTTTTTACAAACAATAAAAGCTGCATTTTTGTTTGAATCTTACAGACAAAGATGATGCTGATAAGATCACAGTGGACAACTGAGAATAACAAGCAACATTGAAAAGCAAAGCAAAAATAAAAATAGTCTCCATTTTCTTCAGGAAAAACCACACAATTCACCTAGCAGGTGAAAGATAAAGGAAAGAAAATCAAGAACAGATTTCCAGCTGGAAAATGTAGAGTATGTGGAACTCAATGATACTTTATACAAAACGGTCAGGGGAGATTATTTTTCCATTTCAGAAAAAGAGGGAAATATCTGGAAGTCAGTGTGGAGGAAAAGCTGAATTGGATAGTTACATAGGGCAGATAGTAATGCAGGTCTTGCCCTGGAAGAAAGAAAAGGGCTTAAATTAAAGCACCCCTAAACAAGGGATCACACATATTTTTGACCTTCTCAAGAATATCAATGGTGAAAAAGCTGCATAGATGTGCCTATTGTGAGAAAAGCAAACTTCTAATCACAAGAGATTATGCAGAGGAGAATCCACTCTGGAGAAAAGCAAATACAAATTATCTGACTGTGATAAAAGCTCAGGTCAGAACAGCTCCTTTTTCGTTAATGGAAAGACCCACACAGGAGAGATGCCCTACAAGTGCTCCCAATGTGGTAAATCCTTTAGCGAAAATGGCAACTTGCTGATACACCAGAGGACCCACATGGGAGCGAAGCCGTTTGACTGTCCTGACTGTGGGAAACATTTCATTGGAAATTCCGACCTTGTGAGACACCTGAGGACACACACAGGAGAGAAACCCTTTGAATGTCCTGATTGCGGGAAAAGTTTCAGTCGCAATTCCAATCTGATAAGACACCAGACAACTCACACAGGAGAGAAACCCTTTGAATGTCCTGACTGTGGGAAAAGATTCAGTCACAATCCCCACCTGGTGAATCATCAGAGGACTCACACAGGAGAGAAACCCTTTGAATGTCCTCTTTGTGGGAAAAGTTTCAGTCAGAATTCCCACCTCGTGAATCATCAGAGAACTCACACAGGAGAGAAACCCTTTGAATGTCCTCTTTGTGGGAAAAGTTTCAGTCGGAATTCCTGCCTCGTGGATCATCAGAGGACTCACACAGGAGAGAAACCCTTTGAATGTCCTCATTGTGGGAAAAGTTTCAGTCAGAATTCTGACCTAGTGAGACACCAGAGAACTCACACAGGAGAGAAACCCTTTGAATGTTCTGATTGTGGGAAAAGTTTTAGTCAGAATTCCCACCTGGTGAATCATCAGAGGACTCACACAGGAGAGAAACCCTTTGAATGTCCTGACTGTGGGAAAAGTTTCAGTCACAATTCCTGCCTGGTGAGTCATCAGAGGACTCACACAGGAGAGAAACCCTTTGAATGTCCTCTTTGTGGGAAAAGTTTCAGTCAGAATTCTGACCTAGTGAAACACCAGAGAACTCACACAGGAGAGAAACCCTTTGAATGTCCTGATTGTGGGAAAAGTTTCAGTCTGAATTCTGTCTTGGTGATCCATCAGAGGACTCACACAGGAGAAAAACCCTTTGAATGTCCCGATTGTGGGAAAAGTTTCAGTCAGAATTCCAGTCTGGTGAAACACCAGAGAACTCACACAGGAGAGAAACCCTTTGAATGTTCTGATTGTGGGAAAAGTTTCAGTCAGAATTCCCACCTGGTGAGTCATCAGAGGACTCACACAGGAGAGAAACCCTTTGAATGTTCTGATTGTGGGAAAAGTTTCAGTCAGAATTTTAGCCTCGTAAGACATCAGAGAACTCACACAGGATAGAAACCCTTGGAACGTCCTAATTGTGGGAATATTTTAGCCAGAATTCCCACCGGGTGAAACACTAGAGGACTCACATAGGAGAGAAACCATATGTGTGCCCAGAGTGTAGGAAAAGTTTCATTAAAAATTTCCACCTCATGAGACACCGGATGCCTCACACAGGAGAGAAATCCTTCAAATATCCTGTCTATGGACGATCTTCAGGTATAAATCTTCTCTTATTTCCTACAAGGAAATCCACATGAAGGAAACATTGATGAGTTTAGAGAAGGGTTGAATTTCATTTCTAATCTCTCATTAGGAATATAGATGACTAACTGACTATTTTAATTCTGGCCTCATTCTTTTTACTCAAACATGTCTCAGGATTAGATTTGTAGGTGAATGAAAATGAAAAAGGGCTAACTACCTGTTTCTGGTTAGCAGCAGCAGTTTTTGGATATTTCATTTTTGCAGAAGTAATGGAATTCCTCAAAAAGGCTTTTGGGTGGTGTTTTTTGTATATCGCTTATGGAATTTCCACAGGTGGACTTTCCATCTTCTACCTTGGTGTCCTCCAGATTTTGAGTCCCAGAATTCCGCAGCCATCATATTAGTAGTCCTCTAGATACAATCGTAATGGGACCTGCCAATTATAGTTGCATATTGCAATGGTTGTTAAGCGAGATTGCCTTGCTTAACCCTCCCCACCTCCTTCTCTCCCTGATGAAGCTGTTAAAAATATTAAAAATATGAATATAAAAATATTCAAGTCATTAAGCAGAACAGTGACTACCTCAGGGTTGCAGGAATGTCTTGGAGATCTACTACACCAACTTTTGGGTCCCTACAGACCTTTCCCTCCCTACAGTGTCCCCACAGGCATTCCTACTCCCACTGGAACCCTGCGATCATTAGGGCTTACTCCCACCTCACCAGGCATCACAACCTCCTCCTTCTCCATATCTTTTGAAGACCACTGAACCTCATGTTGGTGAAGGAGGGTAAGACATTTGTGGGCTGCATGACTGTGTCATAAAAGCAGCCATTATTTTGACTGTGCCTGGGATTCATGTTTAGGCCATGCGGTGGAGTTGTGGAAGGTCTGCCTCTATCAAAATGGTGGCTGCTTCTGGGTCACTATCACGTGGGATTGGGACAAAGTGTTTTGTTTTGCTACCTTAACACTTTGTAAACTGTGTTAAGGAATTGAGGTGCACTGGAAATGAGATGAGGTGCACGGGAGATCTCCAAAAGGGCAGTATCCTTGGGCTACATGAGAAATAGACAAGTACTGCTTCTGCCAATTTTGTGCTGCAAAAAAAGCGAATTCAGTCCTAGGCTGCATCAATAGAGGCATAGAAGTGATAGAGTTACTTTACACTGTGCTGGTGACAGCACACCTAGAATAGTGCATCCAATTCTGGTCACCACGATAAAACCAGCCCCATGATGCTACGATTCTATGAATTTAGAGGCAGTTTAGAAAATAGGTACATAGTAGCCCCATAAACGTGCTTGTGCTAAAGGGACTTTTTAAAAAAAAGGTTACTTTCTTCAGAAAATTAATATACAGTACAAACTCCAAAAACAGAAAGATTTTTTTTTCAAAAGCAAAACAAAGATAGACAAAACATTTAAAAGAAAAAATGTGCATTAAAAAGGACAAAAATAGATTTACATATATTACCAACCCCCCACTTGAATATTCATAAATATATTGGAGCAATATTAGTTTCCTACCCTTGTAAAGCAGCCCAAAATTTATAAACTTCTATTTACAACCAATTCGACGTTCATCTATATACGATATGTAAAGGCATTATAATTAACAGATGAACCAACATCAAAGCACTTTGTTAACAATCTACTATTCCGTTTAATTTGTATAAAGTTTAGAATGGCTTATTTACCATAAATCACCAGAACCATTGTCTCTGTTTTGTCCAGGATGAAATATCTTTGTTTGATTCTTATTAATAAAACTTCTTAAAATTTAAGTTGAGAACAATAAGACAACAGTTGTGTCTTATTCCCCCAATCCTTTGGTGGATCCATTTAACATATTTACAGCAAACAAGATGGTCAGGAACACAGAAACATCGTGAGGTAAATCCAAATATCATAAAGAGCACACAGAAGAAAAAAAGCGGGAAAAATGGGAAACTCCCCCTTTGCATCTACAGCAACCAATTATAGCGTAGATTGCCTCATGTAAGATGTTTTGATGGTTTTGTCATAAGGTCAGCTAAATTATTTTCTGGTGGACAATAAATTACGTCTATTACATTTTCTTTCACTGCTTCTCTGACTTTACATTATGTCAACACGCTTCCTTCTGGTTTGTACGCCCACCTGTTGTCATTTGTACACCTTTTGTGTTATCTTCAAATACTGGTATAGCTCCTTTCACTTCAATATCCAAATCCTTTACTAACCATATATGAAGAGAATTGAAGACAATTCTGATAATGCTAACGTTCCGGATTATAAATTGTTCTATTTTTGATGGTTTGAAAATCTGGTATCATGGGAGTTTGCACACTTTCACAACTTTCCATATATTTTTAACAATTGTTCTATTTTCTTCTGTTGACTTGGAATGTACCCTCTGTCTTGTAATTTCTTTATTTGTACCCCAAAGGAGTTGTACGATGAACTATTGCAGGAACTGGATATGTCTAGTCTAACACAGAGAAGGACTAGGGATGACATCATAGCAGTCTTTCAATATGTGAGGGGCTGACACAGAAAAAAGGGGGTGGATCTATTGTCCAATGTGCCTGAGAGGAGGACAAAAAGTAACAGAGGGAGACTTATCAAAAAGAAATCAAACCTAGAATTAAGGAGAAATTTCCTTTCAGTGAGAACTATTGATCAATGGAAATGCCTTGCCTTCAGAAGTTGTGGGTGCTCCATCACTGGAGGATTTTAAGAGGAGATTGAACAGCCATTTGTCTGGAATGATGTAGGCCACAGGGGTGTCAATCTCGCAGCTCGGGGACAGATGCACTGCTGACCGACCCCCCCCCCCGCAAAAAGTGGTTACTTTTTCCTTTAAAGCCGTATTTTGCAGCAGTAAAGTTCCAAATTTATGAGCAAGCTGTCAACAGAAATCCTGAGAAGAGGATGCTTCTCCCAGGGCTCATCTTTAGCACACAACAAGCTATAAAGTAAACAGTAGGGAGCTTCAGTGCAGAGTCAATTAGCAAACAGTGGGTACAGAGATGAAAATACATAACGGCTGCTCGAAACCTCCCTTAGCACTCTAAACAGTTAAATACGTTGCTGCCAATCAGGAAGGCAGCACTGTAGCTTTTTTCAGGATCCCTCTCCATTTGAAATTTCAGAAAATGACTGCAAATGTTGATAGCAGTTAGGAAAGGGGATTGGATGACATTCCCTGGATTATCTGATCTAAGGCATCATTGTGGCATCCGTTGGCTCCTGTGGCTAATTTCATTTTATCCCTGGTGAACATGTAAATCTATTGGTGGAAAAGGAGAGTGAAGGGAGTGCAGCTTCATTTGAGATGGATGAAACCTTTAAAACAAGAGAAGGCAGGTAGGGAACAGATTCTCCATATTTTTGGGAGGAGAGCCGTGTGAGTCTATGGGAGCCAAAAACCGGATGGCATAGAATAGCACTTTTGCAGACTCAGAATTAGTTACGCATTTTAATGCAATCTGTTCGAAAAGATGCTATCAAGACTCATCTTGACATACTACATAAGGATAGATGCTATTCAGCAAATCGCAGCATCTAATGCCGGGGTGAAGGATGGTCGGTGTTCTAGTCTCAACGACATCTACAGGTCTTTCTCTCCAATCTTTAATAACAATGAATCCCTAATTTGCATTTAGAGGTGCAGATTAGTGTAAGGTCCAAAAATAATATGTTTAAGCTCATAAATGCCAAACAAGAAACTTAAACAGAGGCTTTAATAAAATAGCATTTAATCTTGATCAAGCTTAAATGGTTAGCTGCTCCAAATACAAGATACATGCAGGTAACATCTACAAACAAGAGGGAATGTGAACCCCTTTTATATTGTTTAGGAAAGTCATAAATCTCCAATTCTGGCATCTTTGATTTGTGTATTCTTGGAATTTGGTTTGTATATCCCCTGAAACAGGGTAGAGCCTCTTTCCTTTGTTCTCACAACTGACCACTTGACCCCTTGGTGTGAAGGGAATGGAAATCAACACAGATTGAGTGTTAGCATGTCCAATCTGATACTTACTGGAAGGGGAGGGGGGGAGATAAGACTGATCAAAAGGTGGGACATATAGTTTGACAAATGCCAGATACTTCACAACAGATCCCAGTAACAATCCAGGAAGTTACTCAATGTGGCATGTTTGTGTTATAACTACAAAGGGCATAATATATATGTCAGTGTCACAGGAAAGAAATATTTATAGCACATAGGTATACAAAGATATATCATACATATATATGTTGCAGGAAACAATTAGCAAGTTTCTACTAATTCTAGTATTTCAGTATATCTATTTCCTTACGTTAGCATATGCAACTATCTTTTTAAATCTTGATCCTGATTTTGATCTTTTAGTTTTCCCCTGGGGGTGGCGGAGATGACGGTCTTTTGCGGGGCCCGGCTAGAGGACATTGGCCTTGCTTGGCGGCTTCAGCGAAGGGGTTAAACGCAGAGAGCTTTTGCCCCTAAAGAGGAGGCAGGAAAAGGGGGCTGGGAACCCAGCTTCCCTCCCCTCCTTCAGCTCCCTCTTCCTGATCTCTCTCTTCTTACTGGAGGGGAGAAAATCCCCTCGTTGAGAGGGGCGCTCAAGGGGCATCAAGTGGGCAAGGACTCTGCAGGGGGGGGGAATCATGGGGGGTGCCAGGTGCGGGAAGGGGAGGAGGGATTCCTTGAGGGAGGGAAGGAAAGCGAGGTGGGGTCTCCCCAGTTGCCCCCCTTCCCCTTCCGACTCTCTGCCTTTCCTTGCAAGGTTTTTTGCTCCGTGGGAACCGCTGCGCCGCCGCTTCTCCTTCTCCTCCTCGGTTGCTGCTTCTGCGAACGGCTCTCCGATCCCCTTAAAATCCTCCTTCCAAGCCCCCCTCTTTCCCCACAGCCCAACATTTGATGCAGCCCGGCTCCCAGAGAGAGGCTGCCTGGTGTTGGGGAAGGTTGAGCACCACCGTTCCCACGGGATCGTCCCTGCCGCTGCTGAGGGGGATCCACCTCCCAATGTCTGGAGGGGAGGAAGAGGATCTGGACTCAGAGGGATCGTGGCTGGAGGGCTCCCTCCCAGGGCGGCAAGCCTGTTAGGAGGAGCCCAATGGCATCTGAAAGGCAAGTGACAGAGACCTGAGAAATGTCCAGGTGAGCTTGGACAATGGGCAGCCCTGTCCAGGTGGGCTTGCTTTGAGATGCAGCACCTGAATGTGCCTCTCTTAACTTGCCCAGATTCCCTTTCTGGTGACTCCTGTATCCGTTTCTCCCTGTCCATGTAACTGAACAGCTCTGTCTGCAAAGGTTTTCAATTTTAATTTTAGTTCTTTTAAGTGTTGTATAATCTACCCTGAAAAAGAAGCTTTCTACTATTTTTTACAAACAGCTTTCCATAGAAATCAAGGGGGTTCTGCGATAATATTTAGAAAGATATTTCTAAACTGAACAGTGGGGACAGAGAATTAACTGATATAGAAAATTTCTGTCCCCAGCAATCGAAAACTAAAAGGGTTATCAGTGCATGTAACATAGATGTCTGTATGGGTAAGACTATCAACCATGCTATCAAGCAAAACCAAGCATTTAACAGTGAGTGCCGTACCATGTGCACTAAACCAACAGGTGGCAAGAAAGTAGGGGCAGTCAACACAGGTTATGTAGACAGTAAACACAAGATCAATCCAAATGGACTCAAATGTCTATACACCAATGCACAGAGTATGAGGAATAAACAGGGTGAATTAGAAATCCAAGTAAATGAGGGTAGATATGATATTGTTGCCATTACGGAAACTTGGTGGGATGAAACTGACAAATGGAACATACAGCTAGAGGGATATAAATTATTTAAAAGAAATAGACCGAATAAAAGAGGAGTAGTAGTTGCACTATATATAAGAAATAACTACATCTCTACCGAAATAGAGCACAACAATGATGAAAATCATCTTGAATGTATTTGGGTCAAAACGATATTGCCATAGGTCTATACTATAGGCCACCCAACCAAACAGAGGAAGTAGATGAACTTTTTGCTAGTCAGCTAACTAAGGTATGTAGGAAGCACATCACAGTAGTAATGGGGGATTTTAACTACCCTGACATCAACTGGGAAACAAACTCTGCACCAAGTGGAAGATCCAACAGGTTCCTAACAAACCTAGCAGACAACTTTGTTTCCCAAAAAATAGAGAAGGCGACAAGGGGATCAGCCATATTGGACTTAATTCTCACTAACAGAGATGAAATGATAGAAGGTGTTGAAGCTACAGGAACCTTGGGGGCAAGTGACCACGCAATATTGGAATTCGACATTAAGCAAATACAAGTAGTAGAACAAAGTCAAACTAGAGTCTTGGACTTTAAGAGAGCTAATTTCAATAAACTTAGAGAGAGCTTGAGAAGGATTCAATGGATGAGAATCCTCAGGGGGAAAACGACTCAAGAAGCTTGGGAAATTTTGAAAAGTGAGATTATAAAAGCACAGTCTAACACAATACCAATGAAGAAGAAAAATAATAGATCTCAAAAGAAACCAGCATGGATGCATAAAGAACTATCTGACAAATTGAAAGATAAAAAGGACAAATATAAAAAGTGGAAAGAGGGGCAAATAACTAAGGCAGAATATCAGCAAATAGCCCAAGCCTGTAAAGATGAAGTGAGGAAAGCTAAGGCTCACAATGAACAAAGACTAGCGACAAAAGTAAAAAATAACAAAAAAAGCTTCTTCCAACATGTTAAAAACAAGAAAAAAGTCAAGGAAACAATTGGCCCATTGCTGGGAGAAAGTGGCAAGAAGATGACAAGCAACAGGGAGAAAGCAGATTTATTTAACTCATATTTTGCATCTGTCTTTACACAAAAGGAAAAAACAATCCAACCTATCAAAAACAGCACTACAAAAAACAGATTAGAAACACAAGTTAAAATAGGGAAGAAAATGGTAAGTGAACACCTTTCTACCCTAGACGAGTTCAAATCACCAGGACCGGATGGATTACACCCCAAGGTTCTGAAGGAACTGGCAGACGTGATCTCAGAACCACTGAACTATATCTTTCAAAGATCCTGGAGCACAGGGGAGCTGCCAGAGGACTGGAAAAGAGCTGATGTAGTTCCCATCTTCAAAAAAGGAAAAAAAAAGAGATCCAGGAAACTACAGACCTATCAGTCTGACCTCAATACCGGGGAAGATTCTGGAAAAGATAATCAAGCAACGAATTACCGAACACCTAGAAGCAAACAAAGTAATAACCAAAAGCCAACATGGGTTTGTCAAAAACAGATCATGCCAGACTAATCTTATCGCATTCTTTGACAAAATGACAAAATTAGTAGACCAGAGGAATACTGTCGATATAATTTACTTGGACTTCAGTAAAGCATTTGATAAAGAAGACCATAACCTACTACTAGATAAAGTAGAAAAATGTGGGTTAGACAGCACCACCACCAGATGGATTCATAACTGGCTGACCAACCGCACTCAACGTGTAGTCCTCAACGGAACTACATCCACATGGAGGGAAGTATGCAGTGGAGTACCCCAAGGCTCTGTTTTAGGCCCAGTACTCTTCAACATCTTCATCAATGACTTGGATGAGGGGATAGATGGGGAACTCATCAAATTTGCAGATGACACCAAGCTGGCAGGAATAGCCAACACTCCAGAAGATAGGCTCAAGTTACAGAAAGATCTTGACAGACTTGAACATTGGGCGCTATCTAACAAAATGAAATTCAACAGTGAAAAAAGTAAGGTTCTACATTTAGGCCAAAAACAAAATGCACCAGTACCGTATATGTGGTACCTTGCTCAATAGTAGTACCTGTGAGAGGGATCTTGGAGTCCTAGTGGATAACCATTTAGATATGAGCCAGCAGTGTGCAGCAGCTGCTAAAAAAGCCAACACAGTTCTGGGCTGCATAAAGAGAGGGATAGAATCAAGATCACGTGAAGTGTTAGTGCCACGTTATAATGCCTTGGTAAGGCCACACTTGGAATATGGCATCCAGTTTTGGTCACCACGATGTAAAGAAGATGTTGAGACTCTAGAAAGAGTGCAGAGAAGAGCAACAAAGATGATTAGGGGACTGGAAGCTAAAACATATGAAGAACGGTTGCAGGAACTGGGTATGTCTAGTTTAACAAAAAGAAGGACTAGGGGAGACATGATAGCTGTGTTCCAATATCTCAGGGGCTGCCACAAAGAAGAGGGAGTCGGGCTGTTCTCCAAAGCACCTGAGGGTAGAACAAGAAGCAATGGGTGGAAACTGATCAAAGAAAGAAGCAACTTAGAACTAAGGAGAAATTTCCTGACAGTTAGAACAATTAATAAGTGGAACGACTTGCCTTCAGAAGTTGTGAATGCTCCAATACTGGAAATTTTTAAGAAAAAGTTGGATAACCATCTGACTGAGATGGTGTAGGGTTACCTGCCTGGGCAGGGGGTTGGACTAGAAGGCCTCCAAGGTCCCTTCCA
Source organism: Ahaetulla prasina (assembly GCF_028640845.1). Lineage (NCBI taxonomy): Eukaryota > Metazoa > Chordata > Lepidosauria > Squamata > Colubridae > Ahaetulla > Ahaetulla prasina. The sequence goes on from NC_080540.1 coordinate 8,032,585, forward strand.
ACTCTGTTGTTATGTTATGTTATGTTATATCAGAATTGCAGGTTAAACGACAGGCCTGGGAGCTCTAATAATTGCCTGCAGAGCGTTCTGGGGAACAGGCTGGTGTACAGATGATCCAGGTTGGTTCGGCTGCAGCAAGGCTTCAATTGTTCAACTAAAATGCTCGCATGGAGAGTTTCTGTTTAGATGATAGCAGTCTTTCAAAGTTTGAAAGAGTGTCACATAGAAGAGAGGTTTGACCTGTTCTCCAAAGCGCCGGAGAGCAGAAAAAGAAGTAACAGATGGAGACTTATAGAGAGACCCAAGCTAGAACTTAGAGAAAGTTCCTGTCTGTGAGAACAAATGGAACAGCTTGCCTCCAAAAATTGTGGATGCTTCATCACTGGAGGTTTTTAAGAACAGATTGGACAGACATTTGTCCAGAATGGTACAAAGTCTCCTGCCTCAGCAGGGGATTGGACTGGACGACCTCCAATGTCCCTTCTAACTCTTATTATTCTCTTATGGACCTGCTGTTTTCTTGGCAACAATAACAGACTGATCTGCCACTGGTTACACTTCCATATCTAATCAACCAGCATGGTATTTCCTACTGGTACTCCATCCATGTATTAACCAGGTTCAACTGTGCTTAAGCCAGCACTTTTTTAAAAATAGCTAATGAGGACTTTTGGGGATGTTCAGTTGTATAGGTAGTCCTCACTTGCCACTTGTTCACTGAGTCTGTGGTTATGAAGATACAGGAAAAGGAGTTGCACCGATTTGGGTTCTGCCATCCAGTACATATCTATGATGGTTGCAGCATCCCACACTCATAATCCCCATTTGTGACCTGCCCAGCTAGCTTCACACAAGCAAAATCAGTGGGGAGGTGAAATTGAATTTAACAATCCACAGTGATTTGTTTAACAACTGCAGAAGAACAGATGTAAGTTGGCACTGTCGTGTGACATCATGCTTAATGATCGAGCCACTTAATGATACAGATGCCAGTCCCAAATGCAGGCAATAAGTTAGGACTACTTGAATGGGGATGCACCAGAGAGATTGTGGACAGTATTTACTGCACTTATTTGGAGCTGAGGACTACCAAGGGCAAAACTGGTGCTTCAAATCTTGCAGAGACTTTAGGCATCATTTCATCAATTAAAGCCCCCACATCTCTAAAATTAGCTCAGATGGCTTGACTTCAATCCTTTTGGGACCTTTTTTCAGGCTGAAAAAGCATGTATTTCCCATATATATACATTTGTAGGTATGTGCATTTGAATTTCGGTCTGTATGAATATATTTCCAGATATATTCGTTGATAACCCATTGCAGCACTAAGAAGTTATGATAGATGCAAATCAATAACAGAATTTTATGATTGAATGGATATTTGAACTTAGATCTCTGTAATGTTCGATGAATCATAATTAAAGAGGTTATTCTAGGATGGGGGCCTGTTTGCTTTTTCAGTGTAATGTATCCTTTTTCTTTTTTTCACATCTTCTGCAAGCATTACATAAGCAATTAAATTTACACTTTTCTTTGAATCTTATAAGCAAAGAGGATGGCAACAAAAGCACTCTGGAGAAGTGGGAATAATTTTTGGGGAAAAACAGCAAATCTAGCCAGAAATCAAAATATTTACTTAAGAAAATTACACAATTCTCTCATTTCAGCGGGCAAAAGAAAATCAGGAAGATATTTCAAGCTGGAAAAAGTAGAGTATGCTGAACTCAAGGATACATTACATGAAAAGGTAAAGGAATATTTTTCCGTTCAGAAAAAGAGGAAAATATCTGGAAGTCAGTGGGAAAAATAGGTCAATCGGATAGTCACATAGGGTAGACAGTAATGGAAGACTCACCCTGTGAGGAAACAAGTGGCTTGAATCAAAGCACATATTTTTGACCTCAAGAATTATCAGTGGTGGAAAAGCTCCCTACATGTGCCTCTTGTGGGAAAAGCACAGATTGCAAATCACAGGTGATTGTGCACAAGAGAATCCACACTGGAAAAAATTTTGATAAAGGCTAACTTTTTCTGGTTATCAGCAGATGTTTCTGTTTGCAGAAGTTGTGAAATTATTGCAAAGAGGCTTTTGGGTGGTTTTTTGTATCTGTATCGAATTCTCACATGTGGAGTTCCAGATCCTATCACCAGATTCCAGATTCTATCTTGGTGAACTCCAGACATTGAGCTCCAGAATTCCCCAGCCAGCATACAATTAGTCCTCAGGATACAACTGTAATGGGGCCTGCCTACCAGTTGTTTAACTACCTCTACACCTGCTGTTCCTGATGCAGCAGAACACTGGCTACCTCACTGTTGGAGAAAATTATTGCGCAGGCCCAGGCTTGACCTCCAAAGGCCTGTTTTACCTCAACCCTTGGGTCCTCACAGGTCTTTTCACACAAGCCTCTACCTCCCCCACAGCATCCCCCTGTTTCTTAAACAGGGTTCCACAGGCTTTTTCCTACTCCCACTTGGTTCCTGCAATTCTTACGCCTGACTCCCATCCCACCAGGCCCAACAGCCTCCTCCTCCATCCCTTTTGAACATCTCTTAACCTCATGTTGGGGAAAGAGGGCAGGCCATTTATCCCTGGGCCATATAACTGTGTTCCTGGTAGCAGCCGTTATTTTCAGCGTTCCTGTTATTCATCCCTGGGCCATGTGGTGAATGGCAGCTGCTTTTGGGTCATTGTCATGTGGGAGAGGGACAAATTGATCTTTTTTTTCTACCTTAACACTGCAGACAGCATTAAGGAATTGTGGGTGCACTGAAAATGATGGCTGTCTCTGGGAGATCTTCAAAAGTTAAGTGTGTGATGAGGCCCAGGGAAAAAAGCAGTGTTCAGTCCCCTCCCGGCCTCAGCCACGCGAGCTGGCTAAATGAGCCAGTAATTGAGTTCACGGCTGCTATCAGTCCTGGCAGGGAATCTGCAGCTGCCTGCCAAAGTCCCCCTCTTTTCTTGGGGTTGCCAGGCAACCAGGAAGTCAGCAGTCCAGGCCGAATGTTCAGCTCCCTTCTCCGAGTTGAGCTCAATTTTTGCTTGTCACGAAGCAGCAGAGCAGCCAGGACTGCTTTTATACTCTGTGGGGTGTGGCTCCGTGACTCAGCACTTTCCAGGCCTGCCCCGCCCCTGCTTCTGTTGTTCCCACCTCTCCTGCCTATGAAACCTAGAGTCCAGCCAGGCCTGATTGCCATCAGCCGGGTCTGGAGGCGTGGCCTGGGGGGGGGAAGAGTCAGGGGAAGGAGGCCTCGTTATCTCCTCCACCCGGCCTGCCTCTGGCTCCTGGAGCTGAGCCAGGGAAGCTGGTGCTCCAGAGGTAAGTCCTGATAGCCCTTCCCCCTCACTTTCCGAGTCACTTTCTGGAAGGGGCCCCGGCTCGGGGGGGGGCACAGACACAACAAGCAATGTAAGATTTCACAGGTAAAGGCAGTTCTGCCTGATGGAAACAAGCTGTAGGAATATTGAGTTGAGGAGGAAAGGGATTGTGGCTTTGATCACAGGATCTCCAGGTTTATTAGCAATTCCTGCTTTGATCTCCTTTTCTTAGAAGTGCCTGCTTGTTTCCTTTTGATGGCTGCTGGGTGATAGCAGCACAATATTGCTGACATATTTGTTGTATCCCTATTTGGTGGTGACACTGGAAAGGAAAAAAGTGGGGATTGCCAGTGTTGCTGTGAACATTAGGGCAAGGCAAGAAACTCAAAGTCGCATCAAACTGTGAGATGGATGGTAAATACGTTTATTAATAAATGCTTTTAATAATAAAAAGGAAACATAAAGCCTTTTTCTCAACTCTTGTTCAGTGCTGAGCTCCCAAATTGAGATGGGAAGATCTTGGGGGGGAGGAAATCTAAAAAATTCGACAAAAAATAAGTTTTCCCCCCATTTTTTTCCCAAAGCTGTTTGGAAAAAAACTGTTTATTTTCCATTTTGGGGGATGGGGGATTTTTTCCAGCCTGTCCCATCTGGAACAACTTGCCTGCAGAAGCTGTGAATGCTCCAACACTGGAAATTTTTAAGAAGATGTTGGATAACCATTTGTCTGAAATGGTGTAGAGTTTCCTGCCTGGGCAGGGGGTTGTTTGAGAAGACCGCCAAGGTCCCTTCCAACTCTGTTATTCTATTCTATTTTATCTCCCCACACATACAGTTTCTAACCCACTGCAATTGTTAAAATACATATAACCTGTAATCTACCTGTAGTTGAGGTCCCCACGGATGGAAACAGTGAGTAGACAAAAATGTATGGAAAAACCTGGGGTTGAATTCCTTTAACATAAGACATTGGTCATACTAACATATGACTAGTGACTTTGTGACCATTTGACATTACAACCGACCCCTCCCCCTCCTAAATGTGCATGTATAGGAGAGGTTGTACCTTTCCCAACATCAGTAATTGTGAGAGGGATGTAGGAGTCCTAACCAACAACCACTTAAGTACGAACTAGCAGTGTGCTGCAGCTGCAGAAAAAGCCAACCCAGCCTTAGTCTGCATCACCAGCGGGATAGCATCAAAAATCACCTGACGTGTTAGTAATGAATTACTGCTGCACTTGAAATACTGTGTCCAGTTTTGATTGCTATGATACAAAAAAAGATGTTGAGACTCTAGAAAGAGTGCAGAAAAGAGCAACAAAGGTACCTAGGGACTGGAGGCTAAAACATCGGATGAGCAGTTGCAAGAGCTGGATATGTCTGACACAGGGGACTAAGATTGACATGATAGCAGTCTTTCAGTATTTGAGGGACTGACACATTAAGAGGGGGTCAACCTATTCCCCAAAGTGCCTGAGAGCAGTAAAAGAAGTAACAGAGGGAGACTTATCAAAACCAAATCCTTCCTAGAATTGAGACAGTCCCTGTCCATGAAATCATTCAATCAGTGGAACAGCTTGCCTCCACAACTTGTGAGTATTCCAGCAATGGGATTTTTAAAGAGGAGGCTGGACATTCTGTTTATCCAGAATAGTATAGGTTCTCCTGCTTAGAGAGATGGTCCCTTCCAACTCCTATTCCATAATTCAGTTTGAACTTCATAAACTTTTAGGACTTTTCCCATGTAGCGAAACTTCACAAGCTAAGTAGTTTCACATTTCACTTGGCTCAGTTGCTGGGAGTCGAAAAACGACTTGACAGCATGTAATCAGTGAAAACATCTTGCAGATGCCTTAGGCAGAAACAGGACAAGCCTGTTTTTTGACCTCCTAGGATGAGATGGCAGTCAGATAGGCAGCATCTGCAATTAGAAAGCCAACAGCACAAGAGCTCCATCTGTTGGAGCTAAAAGGAACTGAAACCATTGAGTACTGTATTGCTAGATAGGATGGGAGGAGAGGAGAAGCGCAGATGAACTTCCTCTTCCGGATCACTCATGGGAGGAAGGTGGTGTGCAGAGTGTTATTTGTGCTCTTCCAAGGATCAAAGCATCAGATGGAAGGTGAGTTAAGGACAGGTTAGAGGAAAGACCAGAAGCAGGTTGGCCTGTTTGGTTTGGATGCTGCCAACTGGTTAACATTAATGATGGTCACACATCCTTACAGATAAAGATTAACAGAATTGGAAGGGACCTTCTAGGTCATCTAGTCCAACTCCTTGCCCAAGCAGGAGACCCGACATCATTTGGCAGTCCAATCTCTTTTTGAAAGTTTCAGTGATGAAGCTCCCACAACTTCTGAAAGCTGTTCCATTGGTTGATTGTTCTCACTGTCAGAAAATGTCTCCGTATTTCTAGGTTGAATCTCTCCTTGGTCAGTTTCCATCCATTATTCCTTGTCTGGCCTTCAGGTGCCTTGGAAAATAGCTTTATCCCCTCCTTTCTATGACAGCCCCTCAAATACTGGAATACTGCTATCATGTCTCCCCTGGTCCTTCTCTTCACTAGACTAGCCATGCCCAGTTCGTGCAACTGTTCATCATATGTTTTAGCTTCCAGTCCCCTAATCATCTTGGTTGCTCTTCTCTGCATTCTTTCCGTACACTGCTGGCTCATATTTAATTGGTTGTCCACTAAGACTCCAAGATCTTTCTCACTGTTATTGCTATTAAGCCTGGTTTCACCCGGTCTATATGTGTACTTTTGGTTTTTCTTGCCTAAGTGTAAGACTTTACTTTTCTCTACATTGAATTTCATTTTGTTTGATAGGGCCCAGTGTTCAAATCTGTCAAGATTCATCTGGATCTTGAAACTATCATCTAGGGTGTTAGGTTATTCCTACCAGCTTAGTATCATTTGTAAATGTGTTAAGTTCCCCTTCTATTCCCTCATCTTAGTCGCTCATGAAGATATTGAAAAGTATTGGGCCTAAGATGGAAGCTTGTGGTACCCCACTGCTTTTTCTTGAGCTTCAATGGCACAGTGGTTAGAGTGCAGTACTGCCAGCTGCCTGCCGGCTGCCAGCAATTTAACAGTTCAAATCCCACCAGGCTAAAGCCTTCCCTCCTTCCAAGGTGGGTAAAATTATGACCCAAATTGTTGGGGGCAACATGCTGACTCTGTAAATCGCTTAGAGAGGGCTGTAAAGCACTGTAAAGTGGTATATAAGTCTAAGTACTATTGCTATTTCTAGGCTACCAAAAAGTAAATTGTGGTCTAGTTTGTCGAATGCCTTGCTGAAGTCTAAGTATATTATGTCCACAGTATTTTGCTAGTCTATTAATTTAATCACTATGTTGGAGAATGAAATAAAATTGGATTGGCATGATCTGTTTTTAACAAACCCATGCTGACTTCTAGTTATTACTTTACTCGTTTCTAGATGTTGGCAGATCTGTTTTTTTATCATCTTTTCCAATATCTTCCTGGGTATTGATGTTAGGTTGATTTGTCTGTAGTTTCCTGGATCTGTTTTTTTTTTCTTCCTTTTTTGAAGATGGGAACAACATATTTGCTTTCATGACTTTGTCTTTGCAGATTCTGGCTATCTGCTGATATTCTGTCTGTTATGCGTCCTTCTTTCCATTTTTTGTACTTGTCCTTTTTGTCTTTCAATTTGTGCAGCCATGCTGGTTTATTCTTGGGATTTCTTGTTTTCTTTTTTGGTGGTATTGTGCTGGACTGGGCTTTTGTGATCTTTTTTTTTTCAGAGTTCCCAAGCTTCTTCAGTTGTTTTAGCCTTTAGGATTTTCATCCAAGGAATCTTTCCCAAGTTCTCTCTGAGTTTGTTAAAATCAGTTCTTTTAAAATCTAAGACTATGTTATTTATTTATTTATTTATTTTTATTAATTGGAATTTGTCAAACAAAAATGAGACTAAGAAGAGAATAAAAATACAATGACAGGTTTGATAGGCACGTTAGTGCATTTATGCATGCCCCCTCTACTGACCACTTAAGTATGAAGTAAGGTCCACAGAAGTCAATTTGTGACTGAAATTGTGAAAATTTGTAGCTGAGGCAACTGAATCAGGTAGGGCATTCCAGACTTCGACAACTCTATTACAGATATCGTATTTTTTACAGTCAAGTTTAGAATGATTTACATTGAGTTTAAAGCGGTTGTTCGTGGGCGTATTATTGCAATTAAACAGAAAAAGTCATTTACAGGTAAAATATTACTATGCATAATTTTGTATGCAATACCTACAAGCTACACGGTTCTAAGTTATCCAACCCGAGAATTTTGAGCCTAGTAGCATAAGGAATTCTATTCTGTACAGAAGAGTGCAAGACTTTTCTCGTGAAGTACTCGATTGTACTGATGTCTGATATATTCTGGGGATTCCAAACAGTTGAACAATACTCTAAAATTGGTCTAGCGTAAGTTTTATAAGCTCTAATTAGCAATATCATGCTTCCAGGAAAAAAAGTTTCACAAAATTAAGTTTAGAACTCTTAATGCTTTTTTTAGCAATGCTATTACAGTGAGCTTTGGAGCCTAAATCGTGAGGGATAAGTACACCTAGGTCCTTAACAAAGTGAGAGTCATCTGCTAGATCAATGCCACCTAGCTTATACTTGACATTCTGATTACATTTACCAATATGTAAGACAGAGCATTTATTAATTGAAATTTGAAGTTGCCAAACAGATGACCATTCAGACACACAGTCGAGATCATTTGCAAAACAACAGAATTATCTTAGAATTGAATAATTTTACGTCATCGGCAAAAAGAACACAATTGCTTTTTAGTTGATCATATAAATCGTTGATATAGAGCAAAAAAAGTGTGCAACCTAAAACGCTGCCATGCGGAACACCACTGTTAAATTATGCAGGATTAGACAGCGAGTTCCCTATTTTGACTTTCTACAGTCTATCAGACAGGAAAGCAGCAATCCACTTGTGCAAAAGTCCAGAAATGCTCTAAGCGCTTAATTTCAACAGCAGTTTATCATGTACTACTGTATCAAAAGCCTTACAAAAATCTATGTAAATTCCATCAACAGTATCATGTTCTATTGATTGTGTTTTTGTTGAAGTCCCCCATTAGTATTATAGTGTGTTTCCTACATATATTTCTTAGTTGGTTGGCAAAAATGACACCTATTTTTTCTGCTTGGTTGGGTGGCCTGTAATATACACCTATGACGGTGTTATTCTTCTTTTCTTTTATATTAATCCATATGCATTCTAGGAGGTTTTCTTCCTGGTTTCGTGCATTTCTGTAGCAATGTAGTGGTCCTTTACAAGGCCCTCCTCTTTTATGGGGTCTGGGGTTTTTTGAACAGTTTGTAACCTTCTATCAGTATCTTCCAGTCATGGGTTTCATCCCACCAAGTTTCTGTAATTCCAATTACCTTCATATCTACCTTCATGTTATTAATAGTTCAAGTTCACTCTGTTTGTTCCCCAAACTTTGTGCATTTGTATATAGGCACTTGAGGTCTTTATATTGGTCTGTGGGTATGCTTCCTATGTTTCCTATTTGGTATTTGAGTTTGTCTTCCTTTCCATTCCTCCTTACCTCATTATTTGACTTGGTTTCTAAGGATTTGTGCTTGGAATTAGGTCCTAGAGATCCTAAAGATTGGTCATCCTCCCCCCTCAATTTTAGTTTAACCCCCCCTGATAAGTTGAGCCAGTCATTTTCCAAAAATATTCTTCCCAGTCTTCGTGAGATGCAGCCCATCCCTTGCCAAAAGCCTATCATGAAGGTAGTACAGACCATGATCCAGGAATCCAAAGGTTTTTTGGCGACACCAACCCTTTAGCCAGTTTACTTCTAGAATCCTTTGTTATCTTACCAGGTGTTGACCTTTCGTTGGCAGTACAGATGAGAAAAACTACTTGTGCATCTAACTCCTTAACTTTCTTGCCTAGATGCTTGTAATCTCTCAATATTGTGTTCAAGTTCTTTTTTGTTTCATTCATCCCGACATGTAGCAGTAGAAAAGGGTAGTAAACTGTGGGCTTTATCTCCACTTTGGTCTCATCTGTCTAAGGGACAGTGTTCCAGAAGTTTTGTGATTTGTTCAGATGTAACTTTGCAAATGCAAGCGTTGCGTCCATGTCCTTTTTAGAAATCAGAGGCTTTCTCCTGGCAACCCTACCAAACGAACCATACTTATTCAGTCTTTTTCTAATTGTACTGTCATGAACTTTAACACTTAACATGCTAAATGAGGCCTGTAGAGCCTGAGATGTAATGCTTGGATTTTTTGTAATTTCTCTGAGCATTGCACTGTCTGAACTTGGGGTGACTTTGCTGGGACTTCCACTCCTGGGAAGATTGGCAATTGTCTTGAATGTTTTCCGTTTGTGAATGTTAAATGTAGAATGATGTTCTTTAAATTGTTTGGAAATAGACTTACAACCCTTCCCAGATTGATGGGCAGCAACAATTGCTTCTCTAAGATCCCCACTGATATCTTTACTCTTTAGCATTTAATTCACATCGCAATGCTGGAGACCAGGAAACTCCTACAACTTCGGCTTTTATAGATATAGTCACATTTGCTGATGATAATTGATCAAGGGCATTTGATCAATAGCACTGGCTGCTGCGTTGCCTCTTCGTACCTATGGAAGAAGTAAGAGTGTTTTTAGTTTTTCATGTCTCTGTTATGGCTTTGTTTTTGTAAAAAAAAATGATGACATGGGTATAATGTGTCATCTGTTTTTGTTCATCTGACATTATAGTTACCCATTTTTAAGAACTGCTAAGGCCTGGATGATTTTTACTATGTCATGATATGTAAAATTATACAACACAAAGAGGGTGTACTTTCTTTTTCACATAATTGTATTTGAAACTTTTGCACATAAACTTTTGCAGGGCTGAGAATTTGTGACTGACCTAAGTCAACAAGTGAATTTCATGAATGAATGGATATTTGAACTTGGATCTCGGTAGTCAAATGTCACAATTAATGTAAGAGATTATTCTACCATTGTGGAATTGCTTTTTCATTGTAATGTATACTTTTTTCACATCTTCTGCAACCTTTTTACAAACAATAAAAGCTGCATTTTTATTTGAATCTTACAGACAAAGATGATGCTGATAAGATCACAGTGGACAACTGAGAATAACAAGCAACATTGAAAAGCAAAGCAAAAATAAAAATATTCTCCATTTTCTTCAGGAAAAACCACACAATTCACCTAGCAGGTGAAAGATAAAGGAAAGAAAATCAAGAACAGATTTCTAGCTGGAAAATGTAGAGTATGTGGAACTCAGTGATAGGTTATACAAAACGGTCAGGGGAGATTATTTTTCCATTTCAGAAAAAGAGGGAAATATCTGGAAGTCAGTGTGGAGGAAAAGCTGAATTGGATAGTTACATAGGGCAGATAGTAATGCAGGTCTTGCCCTGGAAGAAAGAAAAGGGCTTAAATTAAAGCACCCCTAAACAAGGGATCACACATATTTTTGACCTTCTCAAGAATATCAGTGGTGAAAAAGCTGCATAGATGTGCCTATTGTGAGAAAAGCAAACTTCTAATCACAAGAGATTATGCAGGGGAGAATCCACTCTGGAGAAAAGCAAATACAAATGATCTGATTGTGATAAAAGCTCAGGTCAGAACAGCTCCTTTTTCGTTAATGGAAAGACCCACACAGGAGAGATGCCCTACAAGTGCTCCCAATGTGGTAAATCCTTTAGCGAAAATGGCAACTTGCTGATACACCAGAGGACCCACATGGGAGCGAAGCCGTATGACTGTCCCGATTGTGGGAAACATTTCATTGGAAATTCCGACCTTGTGAGACACCTGAGGACACACACAGGAGAGAAACCCTTTGAATGTCCTGATTGCGGGAAAAGTTTCAGTCACAATTCCAATCTGATAAGACACCAGAGAACTCACACAGGAGAGAAACCCTTTGAATGTCCTGACTGTGGGAAAAGATTTCGTCAGAGTTCCTGCCTGGTGAATCATCAGAGGACTCACACAGGAGAGAAACCCTTTGAATGTCCTCTTTGTGGGAAAAGTTTCAGTCGGAATTCCCACCTGGTGAAACACCAGAGAACTCACACAGGAGAGAAACCCTTTAAATGTCCTGATTGCGGGAAAAGTTTCAGTCACAATTCCAATCTGATAAGACACCAGAGAACTCACACAGGAGAGAAACCCTTTGAATGTCCTGACTGTGGGAAAAGTTTCAGTCACAATTTCTGCCTGGTGATTCATCAGAGGACTCACACAGGAGAGAAACCCTTTGAATGTCCTCTTTGTGGGAAAAGTTTCAGTCAGAATTATGACCTAGTGAAACACCAGAGAACTCACACAGGAGAGAAACCCTTTGAATGTCCTAATTGTGGGAAAAGTTTCCGTCTGAATTCTGACTTGGTGATCCATCAGAGGACTCACACAGGAGAAAAACCCTTTGAATGTCCCGATTGTGGGAAAAGTTTCAGTCAGAATTCCAGTCTGGTGCAACACCAGAGAACTCACACAGGAGAGAAACCCTTTGAATGTCCTAATTGTGGGAAAAGTTTCAGTCACAATTCTAGCCTGGTGCAACACCAGAGAACTCACACAGGAGAGAAACCCTTTGAATGTCCCGATTGTGGGAAAAGTTTCAGTCAGAATTCCAGTCTGGTGCAACACCAGAGAACTCACACAGGAGAGAAACCCTTTGAATGTCCTAATTGTGGGAAAAGTTTCAGTCACAATTCTAGCCTGGTGGAACATCAGAGAACTCACACAGGGGAGAAACCCTTTGCATGTGTTGAGTGTGGAAAACGTTTCCGTCAGAATTTCAACCTGGTAAGACATCAGAGAACTCACACAGGAGAGAAACCCTTTGAATGTCCCGATTGTGGGAAAAGTTTCAGTCACAATTCCTGCCTCGTGATTCATCAGAGGACTCACACAGGAGAGAAACCCTTTGAATGTTCTGATTGTGGGAAAAGTTTCAGTCACAATTCTAGCCTGGTGGAACATCAGAGAACTCACACAGGGGAGAAACCCTTTGCATGTGTTGAGTGTGGAAAACGTTTCAGTCAGAATTCCAACCTGGTAAGACATCAGAGAACTCACACAGGATAGAAACCCTTGGAATATCCTAATTGTGGGAATATTTAACCAGAATTCCCACCTGGTGAAACACCAGAGGACTCACATAGGAGAGAAGCCATATGTGTGCCCAGAGTGTGGGAAAAGTTTCATTAAAAATTTCCACCTCGTGAGACACCGGATGCCTCACACGGGAGAGAAATCCTTCAAATATCCTGTCTATGGATGATCATCAGGTATAAATCTTCCCTTATTTCCTACAAGGAAATCCACATGAAGGAAACATTGATGGGTTTAGAGAAGGGTTGAATTTCATTTCTAATCTCTCATTAGGAATATAGGTGATTAATTGATTATTTTAATTTTGGCCTCATTCTTTTTACTTAAACATGTCTCAGGATTAGACTTGTAGGTGAATGAAAATGAAAAAGGGCTAACTACCTGTTTTTGGTTAGCAACAGCAGTTTTTGGATATTTCATTTTTGCAGAAGTAATGGAATTCCTCAAAAAGGCTTTTGGGTGGTGTTTTTTGTATATTGCTTGTGGAATTTCCAAAGGTGGACTTTCCATCTTCTACCTTGGTGTCCTCCAGATTTTGAGTCCCAGAATTACGCAGCCATCATATTAGTAGTCTTCTAGATACAGTTGTAATGGGACCTGCCAATTATAGTTGCATGTTGCAATGGCCGTTAAGCGAGATTGCCTTGCTTAACCCTCCCCACCTCCTTCTCTCCCTGATGAAGCTGTTAAAAATATTAAAAATATGAATATAAAAATATTCAAGTCATTAAGAAATATTCAAGTCATTAAGTAGAACAGTGACTACCTCAGGGTTGCAGGAATCTCTTGGAGATCTACTACACCAACTTTTGGGTTCCTACAGACCTTTCCCTCCCTACAGTGTCCTCACAGGTATTTCCTACTCCCACTGGAACCCTGCGATCATTAGGGCTTACTCCCACCTCACCAGGCATCACAACCTCCTTCTTCTCCATATCTTTTGAAGACCACTGAACCTCATGTTGGTGAAGGAGGGTAAGACATTTGTGGGCTGCATGACTGTGTCATGAAAGCAGCTGTTATTTTGACTGTGCCTGGGATTCATGTCTAGGCCATGCGGTGGAGTTGTGGAAGCAGCCACCATTTGCCATGTCTGCCTCTGTCAAAATGGTGGCTGCTTCTGGGTCACTATCACGTGGGACTGGGACAAAGTGTTTTGTTTTGCTACCTTAACACTTTGTAAACTGTGTTAAGGAATTGAGGTGCACTGGAAATGAGTTGAGGTGCACAGGAGATCTCCAAAAGGGCAGTATCCTTGGGCTACATGAGAAATAGACAAGTACTGCTTCTGCCAATTTTGTGCTGCAAAAAAAGCGAATTCAGTCCTAGGCTGCATCAACAGAGGCATAGAAGTGATAGAGTTACTTTACACTGTGCTGGTGACAGCACACCTAGAATAGTGCATCCAATTCTGGTCACCACGATAAAACCAGCCCCATGATGCTACGATTTTATGAATTTAGAGGCAGTTTAGAAAATAGGTACATAGTAGCCCCATAAACGTGCTTGTGCTAAAGGGACTTTTTTAAAAAAAGGTTACTTTCTTTAGAAAATTAATATACAGTACAAACTCCAAAAACAGAAAGATTTTTTTTCAAAAGCAAAACAAGGATAGATAAAACATTTAAAAGAAAAAATGTGCATTAAAGAATACAAAAACAGATTTACATATATTACCAACTCCCCACTTGAATATTCATAAATATATTGGAGCAATATTAGTTTCCTACCCTTGTAAAGCAGCCCAAAATTTATAAACTTCTATTTACAACCAATTCGACGTTCATCTATATACGATATGTAAAGGCATTATAATTAACAGATGAACCAACATCAAAGCACTTTGTTAACAATCTACTATTCCGTTTAATTTGTATAAAGTTTAGAATGGCTTATTTACCATAAATCACCAGAACCATTGTCTCTGTTTTGTCCAGGATGAAATATCTTTGTTTGATTCTTATTAATAAAACTTCTTCTTAAAATTTAAGTTGAGAACAATAAGACAACAGTTGTGTCTTATTCCCCCAACCCTTTGGTGGATCCATTTAACATTTACAGCAAACAAGATGGTCAGGAACACAGAAACATCGTGAGGTAAATCCAAATAGCATAAAGAGCACACAGAAGAAAAAAAGCGGGAAAAATGGGAAACTCCCCCTTTGCATCTACAGCAACCAATTATAGCGTAGATTGCCTCATGTAAGATGTTTTAATGGTGTTGTCATTAGGTCAGCTAAATTATTTTCTGATGGACAATAAATTATGTCTATTACATTTTCTTTCACTGCTTCTCTGACTTTACATTATGTCAACACGGTTCCTTCTGGTTTGTACGCCCACCTGTTGTCATTTGTACACCTTTTGTGTTATCTTCAAATACTGGTATAGCTCCTTTCACTTCAAGATCCAAATCCTTTACTAACCATATATACCATGTCATCTCTGAAGAGAATTGAAGACAATTCTGATAATGCTAACGTTCCGGATTATAAATTGTTCTATTTTTGATGGTTTGAAAATCTGGTATCATGGGAGTTTGCACACTTTCACAACTTTCCATATATTTTTAACAATTGTTCTATTTTCTTCTGTTGACTTGGAATGTACCCTCTGTCTTGTAATTTCTTTATTTGTACCCCAAAGGAGTTGTACGATGAACTATTGCAGGAACTGGATATGTCTAGTCTAACACAGAGAAGGACTAGGGATGACATCATAGCAGTCTTTCAATATGTGAGGGGCTGACACAGAAAAAAGGGGGTGGATCTATTGTCCAATGTGCCTGAGAGGAGGACAAAAAGTAACAGAGGGAGACTTATCAAAAAGAAATCAAACCTAGAATTAAGGAGAAATTTCCTTTCAGTGAGAACTATTGATCAATGGAAATGCCTTGCCTTCAGAAGTTGTGGGTGCTCCATCACTGGAGGATTTTAAGAGGAGATTGAACAGCCATTTGTCTGGAATGATGTAGGCCACAGGGGTGTCAATCTTGCAGCTCGGGGACAGATGCACTGCTGACCCCCCCCCGCACCCCCCCACCCAGTTTAGTGAAGCGGGAAAGTCATGATATGTCAAGTTACAAACAGGTTACAAGAAGGCCGGCCCTCCCTACTACATTTGTAAAAGAGCCATTCCATTTTTTTTTCGTCTTGTGGTTACTTTTTCCTTTAAAGCCATATTTTGCAGCAGTAAAGTTCCAAATTTATGAGCAAGCTGTCAACAGAAATCCTGAGAAGAGGATGCTTCTCCCAGGGCTCATCTTTAGCACACGACAAGCTATAAAGTAAACAGTAGGGAGCTTCAGTGCAGAGTCAATTAGCAAACAGTGGGTACAGAGATGAAAATACATAACGGCTGCTCGAAACCTCCCTTAGCACTCTAAACAGTTAAATACGTTGCTGCCAATCAGGAAGGCAGCACTGTAGCTTTTTTCAGGATCCCTCTCCATTTGAAATCTCAGAAAATGACTGCAAATGTTGATAGCAGTTAGGAAAGGGGATTGGATGACATTCCCTGGATTATCTGATCTAAGGCATCATTGTGGCATCCGTTGGCTCCTGTGGCTAATTTCATTTTATCCCTGGTGAACATGTAAATCTATTGGTGGAAAAGGAGAGTGAAGGGAGTGCAGCTTCATTTGAGATGGATGAAACCTTTAAAACAAGAGAAGGCAGGCAGGGAACAGATTCTCCATATTTTTGGGAGGAGAGCCGTGTGAGTCTGTGGGAGCAAAAATCGGATGGCATAGAATAGCACTTTTGCAGACTCAGAATTAGTTATGCATTTTAATGCAATCTGTTGGAAAAGATGCTATCAAGACTCATCTTGACATACTGCATAAGGTTAGATGCTATTCAGCAAATCACAGCATCTAATGCCGGGGTGAAGGATGGTGGGTGTTCTAGTCTCAACGACATCTACAGGTCTTTCTCTCCAATCTTTAATAACAATGAATCCCTAATTTGCATTTAGAGGTGCAGATTAGTGTAAGGTCCAAAAATAATATGTTTAAGCTCATAAATGCCAAACAAGAAACTTAAACAGAGGCTTTAATAAAATAGCATTTAATCTTGATCAAGCATAAATGGTTAGCTGCTCCAAATACAAGATACATGCAGGTAACATCTACAAACAAGAGGGAATGTGAACCTCTTTTATATTGTTTAGGAAAGTCATAAATCTCCAATTCTGGCATCTTTGTGTATTCCTGGAATTTGGTTTGTATATCCCCTGAAACAGGGTAGAGCCTCTTTCCTTTGTTCTCACAACTGACCACTTGACCCCTTGGTGTGAAGGGAATGGAAATCAACACAGATTGAGTGTTAGCATGTCCAATCTGATACTTACTGGAAGGGGAGGGGGGGAGATAAGACTGATCAAAAGGTGGGACATATAGTTTGACAAATGCCAGATACTTCACAACAGATCCCAGTAACAATCCAGGAGGTTACTCAATGTGGCATGTTTGTGTTATAACTACAAAGGGCATAATATATATGTCAGTGTCACAGGAAAGAAATATTTATAGCACGTAGGTATACAAAGATATATCATACATATATACGTTGCAGGAAACAATTAGCAAGTTTCTACTAATTCTAGTATTTCAGTATATCTATTTCCTTACGTTAGCATATGCAACTATCTTTTTAAATCTTGATCCTGATTTTGATCTTTTAGTTTTCCCCTGGGGGTGGCGGAGGTGACGGTCTTTTGCGGGGCCCGGCTAGAGGACATTGGCCTTGCTTGGCGGCTTCAGCGAAGGGGTTAAACGCAGAGAGCTTTTGCCCCTAAAGAGGAGGCAGGAAAAGGGGGCTGGGAACCCAGCTTCCCTCCCCTCCTTCAGGTCCCTCTTCCTGATCTCTCTCTTCTTACTGGGGGGGGGGATCCCCTTGCGGAGAGGGGCGCTCAAGGGGCGTCAAATGGGCAAGGACTCTGCAAGGGGGGGGAATCAGGGGGGGTGCCAGGTGCGGGAAGGGGAGGAGGGATTCCTTGAGGGAGGGAAGGAAAGCGAGGTTGGGTCTCCCCAGTTGCCCCCCTTCCCCTTCCGACTCTCCGCCTTTCCTTGCAAGGTTTTCTGCTCCGTGGGAACCGCTGCGTCGCCGCTTCTCCTCCTCCTCGGTTGCTGCTTCTGCGAACGGCTCTCCAATCCCCTTAAAATCCTCCTTCCAAGCCCCCCTCTTTCCCCACAGCCCAACATTTGGTGCAGCCCGGCTCCCAGAGAGAGGCTGCCTGGTGTTGGGGAAGGTTGAGCACCACCGTTCCCACGGGATCGTCCCTGCCGCTGCTGAGGGGGATCCACCTCCCAATGTCTGGAGGGGAGGAAGAGGATCTGGACTCAGAGGGATCGTGGCTGGAGGGCTCCCTCCCAGGGCGGCAAGCCTGTTAGGAGGAGCTCAATGGCATTTGAAAGGCAAGTGACAGAGACCTGAGAGGCGTCCAGGTGAGCTTGGACAATGGGCAGCCCTGTCCAGGTGGGCTTGCTTTGAGATGCAGCACCTGAATGTGCCTCTCTTAACTTGCCCAGATTCCCTTTCTGGTGACTTCTGTATCCGTTTCTCCCTGTCCATGTAACTGAACAGCTCTGTCTGCAAAGGTTTTCCAATTTTAATTTTAGTTCTTTTAAGTGTTGTATAATCTACCCTGAAAAAGAAGGTTTCTACTATTTTTTATAAACAGCTTTCCATAGAAATCAAGGGGGTTCTGTGATAATATTTAGAAAGATATCAGAATTGCAGGTTAAATGACAGGCCTGGGAGCTCTAATAATTGCCTGCAGAGCGTTCTGGGGAACAGGCTGGTGTACAGATGAGCCAGGTTGGTTCGGCTGCAGCAAGGCTTCAATTGTTCGACTAAAATGCTCGCATGGAGAGTTTCTGTTTAGATGATAGCAGTCTTTCAGAGTTTGAAAGAGTGTCACATAGAAGAGAGGTTTGACCTGTTCTCCAAAGCGCCGGAGAGCAGAAAAAGAAGTAACAGATGGAGACTTATAGAGAGACCCAAGCTAGAACTTAGAGAAAGTTCCTGTCCATGAGAACAAATGGAACAGCTTGCCTCCAAAAATTGTGGATGCTTCATCACTGGAGGTTTTTAAGAAGAGATTGGACAGACATTTGTCCAGAATGGTACAAAGTCTCCTGCCTCAGCAGGGGATTGGACTGGACGACCTCCAATGTCCCTTCTAACTCTTATTATTCTCTTATGGACCTGCTGTTTTCTTGGCAACAATAACAGACTGATCTGCCACTGGTTACACTTCCATATCTAATCAACCAGCATGGTATTTCCTATTGGTGCCCCATCCATGTATTAACCAGGTTCAACTGTGCTTAAGCCAGCACTTTTTTAAAAATAGCTAATGAACTTTTGGGGATGTTCAGTTGTATAGGTAGTCCTCACTTGCCACTTGTTCACTGAGTCTGTGGTTATGAAGATAAAGGAAAAGGAGTTGCACCAATTTGGGTTCTGCCAACCAGTATATATTTATGATGGTTGCAGCATCCCACACTCATAATCCCCATTTGTGACCTGCCCAGCTAGCTTCACACAAGCAAAATCAGTGGGGAGGTGAAATTGAATTTAACAATCCACAGTGATTTGTTTAACAACTGCAGAAGAACAGATGTAAGTTGGCATTGTCATGTGACATCATGCTTAATGATCGAGCCACTTAATGATACAGATGCCAGTCCCAAATGCAGGCAATAAGTTAGGACTACTTGAATGGGGATGCACCAGAGAGATTGTGGACAGTATTTACTGCACTTATTTGGAGCTGAGGACTACCAAGGGCAAAACTGGTGCTTCAAATCTTGCAGAGACTTTAGGCATCATTTCATCAATTAAAGCCCCCACATCTCTAAAATTAGCTCAGATGGCTTGACTTCAATCCTTTTGGGACCTTTTTTCAGGCTGAAAAAGCATGTATTTCCCATATATATACATTTGTAGGTATGTGCATTTGAATTTTGGTCTGTATGAATATATTTCCAGATATATTCGTTGATAACCCATTGCAGTACTAAGAATTTATGATAGATGCAAATCAATAACAGAATTTTATGATTGAATGGATATTTGAACTTTGATCTCTGTAATGTTCGATGAATCATAATTAAAGAGGTTATTCTAGGATGGGGGCCTGTTTGCTTTTTCAGTGTAATGTATCCTTTTTCTTTTTTTCACATCTTCTGCAAGCATTATATAAGCAATTAAATTTACACTTTTCTTTGAATCTTATAGGCAAAGAGGATGGCAACAAGAGCACTCTGGAGAAGTGGGAATAATTTTTGGGGGAAAACAGTAAATCTAGCCAGAAATCAAAATATTTACTTAAGAAAATTACACAATTCTCTCAGCTCAGTGGGCAAAAGAAAATCAGGAAGATATTTCAAGCTGGAAAAAGTAGAGTATGCTGAACTCAAGGATACATTACATGAAAAGGTAAAGGAATATTTTTCCGTTCAGAAAAAGAGGGAAATATCTGGAAGTCAGTGGGAAAAATAGGTCAATTGGATATTCACATAGGGTAGACAGTAATGGAAGCCTCACCCTGTGAGGAAACAAGTGGCTTGAATCAAAGCACTACTGAAGAAGGGATCACACATATTTTTGACCTCAAGAATTATCAGTGGTGGAAAAGCTCCCTACATGTGCCTCTTGTAAGAAAAGCACAGACTGCAAATCACAGGTGACTGTGCACAAGAGAATCCACACTGGAAAAAAGCCGTATAAATACTCCAAATGTGGCAAAAATGGGGGCTAGAACAGCTCTCTTGTGGTTCATGGAAGGACCCACACAAGAGAGAACCCCTACAAGTGCTCCCAATGTGGTGAGCATGGCAACTTTGTGATACATTAGAGGACTCACACTAGGAAGAAACCGTATGAGTGTTGAGATTTTGGGGAAAGTTTCATTAGATAATTTCCACATCATGAGTCACCAGAGGATTCACACAGGAGAGAAAACATTTGAATGACCTGATCGTGGGAAATGTTTCAGGAACAATTCTAACTTGGTAAACCATCAGAGGACTCACACAGTAGAGAAACAGCATGAGTGTGCAGTTTGTGGGGAAAGTTTCATTACAAAATCCCACCTGGTAAGACACCAGAGGATTCACACAGGAGGGAAACCGTATGAGTGTTCAGAATGTGTGAAAAGTTTCCGTTACCGTTGTAAAATTGTGATACACCAGAGGACTTGCACAGGAGAGAGACCATGTGAGTGAATGATTCTTCCAGCATAAATAATCTCTTATTGCACAGAAGGAAATGCACATGAGGCAAACATTGATGAGTTTAGAGAAGGCTTGAATTTCATTTCTGATTTCCTATTGGGAGTGTAGGTGAGAATTTGACTATTTGAATTCTGGTCTAATTCTTTTTAGTCTGATGATTAGACCTGTAGTTTGAGAGAAAAACTAAAATGGAAAATGTCAGTTTGATAAAGGCTAACTTTTTATTTTATTTATTTTATTTTTTATTTTAAATTTACATTTATATCCCGCCCTTCTCCGAAGACTCAGGGCGGCTTACAGTGTGTAATGTACAGCCTCATTCTATTTGTATATTTACAAAGTCAACTTATTGCCCCCCCCCCAACGATCTGGGTCCTCATTTTACCTACCTTATAAAGGATGGAAGGCTGAGTCAACCTTGGGCCTGGTGGGATTCGAGCCTGCAGTAATTGCAGGCTGCTGTGTTTTAATAACAGGCTATCTTACAGCCTGAGCCACCACGGCCCTTGATAACCTTTTCTGGTTATCAGCAGATGTTTCTGTTTGCAGAAGTTGTGAAATTGTGAAATTTGTGAAGTTGTGAAATTACTGCAAAGAGGCTTTTGGGTGGTTTTTTGTATCTGTATCGAATTCTCACATGTGGAGTTCCAAATCCTATTGTAGGAAGTTAGCACTCACCCCTCTCCTAGAAGAATGAAATATTTTAGAAAATATTAAAAAGGGCAGAAGATTATATTACCCTGGATAAGAAATGGAGAAACCTGTTTTAAAGAAAGCAGCTTCCTGCCTCCCCGCCCCCTTTTGTCAATGGGTCAGAGACAGAAACTCACTCCCCCCCACCTTTGTCAATGGGCAATCAAGGCTTCAGCCAAACTCACTCAATCCCCCCACCTTTGTCAATGGACCATCATTTGCAACATAATAGGACTCATCTAGCAACAGAAACTCACCACATGGCAAGGCTCAGGCAAGCTTGAGAGACAACCTACAATGTTAGCTAAGACCTCTAGACCACCTGGGAGTTTGACAACCAATCAGGGTACATTTCTTATACAGGAACAGGAAATACCAAGGTGGGGCACCACAGAGAGTATAAACTCAGGCACTCAGCAACCCTTCTACCCTCTTCTTCTCTTCTCCTTTCCTCTCTGGTTCTTCACCCAACGCCTTGAACATGTGACCACCATTAAACCATCTTTCCAAGCAGGCTCCATGTTTCCAGTATCTTTTTCCCCACTTGGAACTGAACCCAGATGGATATTTCTTCCAACACTATCCCCAGATTCCAGATTCTATCTTGGTGAACTCCAGACATTGAGCTCCAGAATTCCCCAGCCAGCATACAATTAGTCCTCGGGATACAACTGTAATGGGGCCTGCCTACCAGTTGTTTAACTACCTCTACCCCTGCTGTTCCTGATGCAGCCGTTAAATGAATGTGCAAGTCATTAAGCAGAACACTGGCTACCTCACTGTTGGAGAAAATTATTGCGCAGGCCCAGGCTTGACCTCCAAAGGCCTGTTTTACCTCAACCCTTGGGTCCTTGCAGGTCTTTCCACCCAAGCCTCTACCTCCCCCACAGCATCCCCCTATTTCTTAAACAGGGTTCCACAGGCTTTTTCCTACTCCCACTTGGTTCCTGCAATTCTTAGGCCTGACTCCCATCTCAGCCCTAATAGCCTCCTCCTCCATCCCTTTTGAACATCTCTTAACCTCACGTTACTCATTTTATTTACGGGACCGCCTATTGCCACCGTTTGCCTCCCATCGACCCATGCGCTCTCACAGGGAGGGACTCCTCAGGGTACCATCAGCGAAGCAATATCATCTGGCGGCCCCCAGGGGGAAGGCCTTCTCTGTGGGGGCTCCCACCCTCTGGAACGAACTTCCCCCAGGACTTTGTCAACTTCCTGACCTTCGAACCTTCCGCCACGAGTTGAAGATATATTTATTTGTCCGCACAGGACTGGCATAGAATTTTAGATATTTTATTTGGTTTTAATTTTACTTAGTGGGTTTTATTGTCTTAAGGGTATTTTAATTTGGGCCAAATTTAATAAGTTTTTTAAAGCATTGTTTTATCTTGTATTTATATTGCTTTGTTTTTATCTGGCTGTAAACCGCCCTGAGTCCTTTGGGAGAAGGGCGGTATAAAAATCTAATTAAATAAATAAATAAATAAATAAATAAATCATGTTGGGGAAAGAGGGCAGGCCATTTATCCCTGGGCCATATAACTGTGTTCCTGGAAGCAGCCGTTATTTTCAGCGTTCCTGTTATTCATCCCTGGGCCATGTGGTGGATAGCAGCTGCTTTTGGATCATTGTCATGTGGGAGAGGGACAAATTGATCTTTTTTTTCTACCTTAACACTGCAGACAGCATTAAGGAATTTTGGGTGCACTGAAAATGATGGCTGTCTCTGGGAGACCTTCAAAAGTTAAGTGTGTGATGAGGCCCAGGGAAAAAAGCAGTGTTCAGTCCCCTCCCGGCCTCAGCCACGCGAGCTGGCTAAATGAGCCAGTAATTGAGTTCACGGCTGCTATCAGTCCTGGCAGGGAATCTGCAGCTGCCTGCCAAAGTCTCCCTCTTTTCTTGGGGTTGCCAGGCAACCAGGAAGTCAGGAGTCCAGGCCCAATGTTCAGCTCGCTTCTCTGAGTCCAAGAGTTGAGCTCAATTTTTGCTTGTCACGGAGCAGCAGAGCAGCCAGGACTGCTTTTATACTCTGTGGGGTGTGGCTCCGTGACTCAGCACTTTCTAGGCCTGCCCCGCCCCTGCTTCTGTTGTTCCCACCTCTCCTGCCTACGAAACCTAGAGTCCAGCCAGGCCTGATTGCCATCAGCCGGGTCTGGAGGTGTGGCCTGGGGGGTGAAGAGTCAGGGGAAGGAGGCCTCGTTATCTCCTTCACCTGGCCTGCCTCTGGCTCCTGGAGCTGAGCCAGGGAAGCCGGTGCTCCAAAGTAAGTCCTGATAGCCCTTCCCCCTCACTTTCCGAGTCACTTTCTGGAAGGGGGCCCGACTCGGGGGGGGGGGCACAGACACAACAAGCAATGTAAGATTTCACAGGTAAAGGCAGTTCTGCCTGATGGAAACAAGCTGTAGGAATATTGAGTTGAGGAGGAAAGGGATTGTGGCTTTGATCACAGGATCTCCAGGTTTATTAGCAATTCCTGCTTTGATCTCCTTTTCTTGGAAGTGCCTGCTTTTTTCCCTCTAATGGCTGCTGGGTGATAGCAGCACCATATTGCTGACATATTTGTTGTATCCCTATTTGGTGGTGACACTGGAAAGGAAAAAAGTGGGGATTGTCAGTGTTGCTGTGAACATTAGGGCAAGGCAAGAAACTCAAAGTTGCATCAAACTGTGAGATGGACGGTGTAATGTATTTGAATATTTGGAGGGAAATTTGAGCGGGAAAAGACACGTTCCTGATTGGCTGGTGCCTCAGCCAAAATACTATATAAAGAGAGAGGTTTGCCTGGTGTTTTTGCTGGGTTCTCACAATAAACCAAAGAGCTGTTGTCATTCACGTGGTCTCCTGTCTCATTATTGCCCAGACTTAACATTGGCGATGAAGGTGGGATGTTGAGGACAGTGAGACCCGGAAAGAGCTGAAGGAACAAAACTTAGTTTCAAACCCAGCCAGTTGTTGAGGGTGGCCGCGTAGCGATGTCTAGCTATACCCCGCCAGCGTCATTCGACCCAGCCAAAGAGAAATGGGGGTCATACATGGCTTGCTTTGAATGTTTTCTCGAAGCAAATGAACTGCAAGGAGTGTCGGATAATCAGAAGCGTGCAAATTTCCTGAGCCACTGCGGACCAGAAGTCTTCGATACCGCCGAATCGCTGGCGGAACCAACGCCGGTCCAGTCGGTACCGTGGCCCGTGCTCCAGACAACGCTCCAAGCGCACTACGCCCCGGTGCCATCAAAGTTCGTGCAAAGGTTTGAACTGAGGCAAAGAGTTCAATGCGAGGGCGAATCGATCAGCGTGTATATGGCCGCCTTGAGGAAAGCGGCAACCCACTGTGAGTACAGGGACTTGGAGGACACCCTACTCGAACAACTCATTTGTGGGGTCAGGGACATATGACTGCAGAGGCGGCTACTCTCAAAGAGCAACCTGACCCTCATGATAGCCCTCGATGAGGCCAGGGCACACGAGATGTCCACCAAAGCGGTGGAGACTTCGCAAAAGCCGAACACGCTGAACTCCACAGCGAAAGCAGCACCAGTCCACAGCGAGGAGATCCAGGCAGAATGGGAAGGCGAAGACGAGGAAGAAGTATTCCAAACCGGGAGACCGGAGAGAAGTGACCATGACGAATGCGTGAGTTGCGGGGGCCAACACCAACGACAGAACTGCCGTTTTAAAGATGCCATTTGCCGAAGGTGTGAAAAGAAAGGACACCTAGCTCAAGTTTGTCGAGCCACCCAACCATGCCGCCAAAAATTCAGGACTGAATTCAAACCGGCCAATCAGCAAAGCTCCAGTTCCGCGAGACGGCCAGCGATTGGGCAATTCAAAAAAGGCGCGAAGTCAAACCACACAACTGTACGAGTGGGCCACGCATCAACACAACTGGAGAAGAAGGTATTCACCAGGACCTACATAGAAAGAGTATCGTGTAAAATGGAGGTGGACACCGGATCGTCAATTACGATCATGTCCTGGGGCACGATTACCAAAAATCTACCAAAAGTCGCAAAGCCCAACTGCAGCCACAGAAGCTGAGAGTACAGGACTACCAGGGAAACCGGATCCCTGTTTGAGGCACCACAACGGTTCGAGTGAGATATGGATGGTTCAAAAAATCCCTACCGATCACCATAGTCGATGGAAACCTGCCCAGCTTACTGGGTCTCGATTGGTTCCGGGCCCTGGGAATGGGCATCACCAGAGTTCACGGCGTCGGCGGCGTCCTAAAGGAGGAGCTGTTGCAAGAGTTTGAGGACGTTTTCCAGGACAGCCTGGGCAAGTATGTGGGGACTCCCATTTCATTTAATTTAGACCCCCAGGTAGCCCCGATTAGACTGAAGGTGAGGAGGGTCCCGTTTGCCCTAAAGCCCAAAATTGATAAAGAGCTAGACAAGCTAGTAAACCAGGGCATATTGGTTCCCATTGACCACGCAAAGTGGGAAACACCAATAGTGACCCCAGTCAAGCCAGACGGATCCCTGTCCGTATCTGTGCTGATTATAAGGCTACGCTTAACAAAGCACTGCAAAAGAGTGCTTACCAAGTCCCGATCGTGCAACATCTGCTGCACTCGCTAGGACCGGGACGAGTTTTTGCCAAACTTGATTTAGCACAGGCTTATCAACAGCTACCTGTTGACAGCGAAACAGCCGAAGCACAAACAATTGCCACACATAGGGGCGCTTTTAAATGTACCTGATTACAATTCGGAGTTAGTGTAGCGCCTGGCTTATTTCAAAACCTAATGGAGCGGCTCTTGCAAGGTCTACCTGGAGTAGTCTCCTATTTTGATGATGTGTTGGTATCAGCCAAAGACTTAGGGGAGCTAAGAGACAAATTGCGAAGGGTTCTGGAAATTTTTAAAACTGCGGGACTTAAGGTGAAACTTAACAAATGCCAAATTGGAGTAGAATCTGTAGAATTCTTGGGATATCAAATAGATAAGGAAGGCATCCATCCTACTGAAAGCAAGGTGCGAGCAATAAGGAAGGCTCCACCCCCAAAAAACAAAGCAGAGTTACAAGCATTTTTGGGACTGTTAAACTTTTATGCGGTTTTTAAAAAAAATAAGGCAACTGTGGCTGAACCACTTCACAAGCTACTAGCAAAAAACTCTGTGTGGACTTGGGGCAGGAAGGAGGCAAAAGCATTTGAAGCGGTTAAGAAGCTATTGTCTAGCGACAGCATTCTGATTCAGTATAATGGAACCTTTCCCCTAGTATTGGTATGCGACGCGTCATCCTATGGAGTAGGGGCAGTCCTCAGCCACAAGTTACCGAACGGAACTGAAGCCCCAATTGCTTATTTCTCCCGCATGATATCAACAACAGAAAGAAATTATAGTCAATTAGATAGGGAAGCATTAGCCATAGTCTCGGGCGTGAAAAAATTTCACGAATATTTGTTTGGGAGGCAGTTTGAAATCATCACGGACCATAGACCACTGTTGGGACTCTTGGCGGGGGACCGTCCGACACCAGTTGCATTGTCTCCCAGACTGACCCGTTGGACTATCTTCCTGGCAGCATACTCGTACCAGCTGTCTCACCGACTGGGCAAAGACTTGGGACAGGCGGACGCTTTAAGTAGATGTCCTTTGCCAGATACAATTGAAGACCCAACCCCGGGAATACCAATTTTATTAATTGACTCTCTGGACTCTGGCCCTGTAACTTCTGCCGAAGTGGCTAAGGCATCTTATAGAGATATTATTGTCCGTACAGTAATTGGCTGGGTGTAGAGGGAATGGCCCGTTGCACCGGGAGAAAAGTTTAAAGAGTTTACAAAAAAGCGTTTGGAACTGTCTGTACAAGGGGGTTGTTTGTTATGGGGGGATAGAGTGGTTATTCCGTTGCAATTACGTGGGCATGTTTTAGAATTGTTACATGTGGGACATCCCAGAATTGTCAGAATGAAAAGTCTAGCAAGGAGCTATGTCTGGTGGCCACAGATGGACAAAGACATTAGCGACCGGGTAGGGAAATGCCAAGCCTGCCAGGAATTGAGACAGTTACCCCCTACAGCCCCAGTAAGGGAGTGGGAAAAGCCCCAGGGACCTTGGTCAAGAATCCACATAGATTTTGCAGGACCTTTTCAGGGACAAACATTCTTGATTGTTGTAGATGCCTACTCGAAGTGGTTGGAGATAATTTTAATGAAAACCACGACAGCAGAAGCCGTAATTAGAGTATTACGGCAACTCTTTGTGACACATGGGCTGCCAGACACCCTAGTGTCAGATAATGGGCCGCAATTCATGGCCACTCAATTCGAGGGGTACTTGGCCGAAGTGGGCATCTGCCATGCCCTCTCGGCGCCTTTCCTCCCGGCTACGAATGGCCTTGCAGAGCATTTTGTATGCAGTGCCAAGGAGGCACTATCAAGAATTAGCCCAGGGGATTGGCAAACTAAAATTGACACCTTCCTGGCAGCGCAACGTGGGACACCTTGTGTAGCCACCGGCCGCACCCCAGCAGAGCTATTAATGGGTAGGAGGCTCTGGTGCCCTTAGACAGACTTAATCCGACATACTCCCCTGATGGGTACCAAGCCACAAGGGACAAAACCAGACAAATGGTCGCAGGCAACGTTGTGTGGGCACACAACTACAGCGAGGGTCCCTCATGGTTAGGGGGGGAGATTGTAGGGGTAACAGGCCCCAAATCATATTTAGTGGACATGGGGGATGGCAGAGTTTGGAAACGCCATATAGATCAATTACGAAAAAGAATGAAAACAAATCTAGAAACCAAACAACCAGACCCTGACTACCAAACATTTGAACCAACAGCTAGCTCAGACCCGAGGCGATCGGAGGACTTATCTGAGAAAGAAGAAGTCCAGCGACGCCACACGATTCCTCCAGAAGACAGCAGGGGCGACTCTGCCAATAATCCAGGGCCGGAGGGCCAAAGGAAGGAGCTGGGAGAAACAAATAGTCCCTCCGACCAGCTCGATTCCCCTCCAGGGAATGATTTGCGCAGGTCAGAAAGAGTTAGGAGACGCCCTGTCTACCTGCGTGACTACGTGTGCAAATAACATGCAAATATTATGTAAAAAAGGGACTAAGCGTTTTCTGGGAGGGGAGAAGTGTAATGTATTTGAATATTTGGAGGGAAATTTGAGCGGGAAAAGACACGTTCCTGATTGGCTGGTGCCTCAGCCAAAATACTATATAAAGAGAGAGGTTTGCCTGGTGTTTTTGAATATTTTAAATACGTTTATTAATAAATGCTTTTAATAATAAAAAGGTAACATAAAACCTTTTTCTCAACTCTTGTTCGGTGCTGAGCTCCCAAATTAAAAAATTAAAATGCATAAAAAGAATATCCTTCAATCAACCCATCGCCCAATCTCACTCCAATCAAAACATTCAACCATCCACCAAACAAGGCATCCATCCATCTATAAATCAAAACACCCATTCACCCGTCGATCAACCTGCAAATCCTCAACGACCCATTCAAAAACCCCAATCATCCAACGATCAACCACTCATTACAAAAAACCCTCAATCAACTACCAATCAAAACTAGGTATGCACGCCCCTTACCTTTCCTACACTTAATTCTACAGGTCTCAAATGTAAATTATTAAATGCAAGAAATATTGTAAACAAATTACCTGAATTTATCCTCTTAATAAACAATGGTACATTTGACATCATATTTGTTTGTGAAACATGGCTAAACTCATCCTTCACTGACTCCATTATTTCAAAGAAAGAATACCAAGTCCTTCGATCAGATTGTGATCACCACAGAGGTGGTGGAGTAGCTATTTTTTACAAAAAATCACTGAACTTAAAAAATATTCAAGTTGCATATAAACTCTCTCTACTAGTAACTAACAATACTAATCTCATGAATTGCCTCGACCTCGTCTTTTGCAATAACGCAAACTCAATTTATGGACTACAAATAAAAGAACCCTTTTCCAACAGTGACCACTGCATGATAGACTTTAATCTAAACATACGTCCTCGCATAAATCGTCTCAACAATAGTACTCCAAACTACAATTTTAAAAAAGCCAACTATGACCTTATAAACAATGATCTCTCATTTCTTGACTGGCAAAATCTATTCTCAACCTGTATTACTACAGAAGACCACTATAAAGTATTCCTACTTGAAATCAATAAAATCATCAAACTATATGTACCACAAATCATCACCAAAATCAAAAGGAAAAGCAAATTTCCCATATCAATAAAAAAGCTTCAATCCAAAAAAAAATCTCTCTGGAAAAAAAACAAAAAGGGCTATGTAGCAAAGTTCAAAAACCGCTACAAAAATATCTGCAACCAAATAAAAACAGAATGTAACACTTACCACACTAAACAAGAACAAGACCTTCTACGCACCAATTCCAGTCGTGCTTTTTGTAATTTTGTGAACAATAAACTTAAAGAAACAAGATCCATTCCACCACTAAAAGAACCTAACGGCAAAGAATGTACTGACGAAACAGTTAAAGCAAACCTCTTTAACACATTTTTTGGCTCAGTCTTTGTAAACAGTGATGGCTCATATCCAACATCCCTCAATCGTACCAAAAATGTTAACAATGACTTAACACATATAGATTCCACAGAAGATAACAACGACCTAACACATATAGACTTCACAGAAGATAATGTTGAAAAAGCCCTTTGCAACCTGAAATCATCATTATCTATCAGACCAGATGGACTACTTTTTAAAAAAACTTTCAATTAATATAGCTGAACCCCTAGGCATAATTTTTAATAAAGCCTTCAAAACTTGTTCCCTTCCAAAACTCTGGTCTCTAGCCACAGTCATCCCTGTCTTCAGAAAAGGAGATCCAAGCCTTGTTGAAAATTACAGACCTATCTCTCTATGTTGTGTCTCATGCAAAGTAATGGAATCCATCATAAACCAATCCATTACATTCCATCTCGAAACAAACAACTTTCTCTCTAATAAACAATTTGGTTTCAGAAAAAAATTGTCTATAATTGAAAAAATTGTAACCTATAACTTCTCCACTGCAAAAATATATGGACTACCAACCTTGATCAAGGAAAAGCAATAGATGCAATCTACATAGACTTCTGCAAAGCTATTGATTCAGTAGTACATGATAAACTATCCCTCAAACTAAAATCCTACGGCATTTCAGGACCTCTTCACAATTGGATAAATGCCTTCCTGTCAAACAGACAAGAAGTGGTCAAAATTGGCAACGCTATATCAAATCCTGTTCCTGTCAAAAGTGGCGTTCCCCAAGGTAGTGTTCTTGGATCAACACTCTTCATACTATACATAAATGATCTCTGTGACCTCATCTCAAGTTATTGTGTTCTCTTTGCTGATGATGTCAAACTATTTAATACCACTAATAATACTTCTACCCTTCAAGAAGACCTCGACTTAATTTCCGATTGGTCTAAAACTTGGCAACTCCAAATCTCAACCAGCAAATGCTCAGTCTTACATATTGGAAAAAAGAACCCTAACATCAAGTACAAACTTGATGGACATTACCTAACTGACGACCCCCAACCTGTCAAAGATCTTGGAGTTCTCATATCAAATGACCTTAATGCAAAGCCCACTGCAACTACATTGCAAAAAAGGCCCTAAGAGTTGTAAACCTAATTTTATGCAGCTTCTTTTCAAAAAACTCTACACTACTAACTAGAGCATACAAAACATTTGCCAGACCTATTCTTGAATACAGCTCATCCGTCTGGAGCCCACACCACATCTCTGACATAAACACAATAGAACGAGTCCAGAAATATTTTACTAGAAGAGTTCTTCACTCCTCCGAAAACAACAAAATACCTTATACCGACAGACTTGAAATCCTGGGATTAGAAAACTTACAACTCCGTCGACTTCGACATGACCTGTGTTTAACATACAAAATAATCTATTGCAATATCCTTCCTATAAAAGACTACTTCAGCTTCAATCGCAATATTACAAGAGCAAAAAATAGATTCAAGCTAAATGTCAACCGCTTCAAACTTGATTGCAGAAAATATGACTTCTGTAACAGAGTTGTTAATGCTTGGAACTCATTACCTGACTCCATAGTCTCTACTCAAAATCCCAAAATCTTCAACCAAAAGCTGTCTACTATTGATCTCACCCCATTCCTAAGAGGACTATAAGGGGTGTGCATAAGAGCACAAAAGTGCTGACCGTTCCTGTCCTATTGTTCCCTTCATTATAAATTGAGATGGGAAGATCTGGGAGGGGGGGAATCTAAAAAATTCGACAAAAAATAAGTTTCCCCCCCATTTTTTTCCAAAGCTGTTTGAAAAAAAACCGTTTATTTTCCATTTTGGGGGGGATTTTTTTCCAGGCTGTCCCATCTGGAACAATTTGCCTCCAGAAGATGTGAATGCTCCAACACTGGAAATTTTTAAGAAGATGTTGGATAACCATTTGTCTGAAATGGTGTAGGGTTTCCAGCCAAGGAAGTGGGTTGTTCTAGAAGACCGCCAAGGTCCCTTCCAACTCTGTTATTCTATTCTATTTTATCTCCACACACATACAGTTTCTAACCCACTGCAATTGTTAAAATGCATATAACCTGTAATCTACCTGTAGTTGAGGTCCCCACGGATTGGAACACTGAGTAGACAAAAATGTATGGAAAAACCTGGGGTTGAATTCCTTTAACATAAGAGATTGGTCATACTAACATATGACTAGTCACTTTGTGACCATTTGACATTACAACCGACCCCTCCCCCTCCTAAATGTGCATCTATAGGAGAGGTTGTACCTTTCCCAACATCAGTAATTGTGAGAGGGATGTAGGAGTCCTAACCGACAACCACTTAAGTACGAACTAGCAGTGTGCTGCAGCTGCAGAAAAAGCCAACCCAGTCCTAGTCTGCATCACCAGCATCAAAAATCACCTGATGTGTTAGTAATGAATTACTGCTGCACTTGAAATACTGTGTCCAATTTTGATTGCTATGATACAAAAAAAGATGTTGAGACTCTAGAAAGAGTGCAGAAAAGAGCAACAAAGGTACCTAGGGAATGGAGGCTAAAACATTGGATGAGCAGTTGCAAGAACTGGATATGTCTGACACAGGGGACTAAGATTGACATGATAGCAGTCTTTCAGTATTTGAAGGACTGACACATTAAGAGGGGGTCAACCTATTCCCCAAAGTGCCTGAGAGCAGTAAAAGAAGTAACAGAGGAAGACTTATTAAAACCAAATCCTTCCTAGAATTGAGACAGTCCCTGTCCATGAAATCATTCAATCAGTGGAACAGCTTGCCTCCACAACTTGTGAGTATTCCAGCAATGGGATTTTGAAAGAGGAGGCTGGACATTCTGTTTATCCAGAATAGTATAGGTTCTCCTGCTTAGAGAGATGGTCCCTTCCAACTCCTATTCCATAATTCAGTTTGAACTTCATAAACTTTTAGGACTTTTCCCATGTAGCGAAACTTCACAAGCTAAGTAGTTTCACATTTCACTTGGCTCAGTTGCTGGGAGTCAAAAAACGACTTGACAGCATGTAATCAGTGAAAACATCTTGCAGATGCCTTAGGCAGAAACAGGACAAGCCTGTTTTTTGACCTCCTAGGATGAGATGGCAGTCAGATAGGCAGCATCTGCAATTAGAAAGCCAACAGCACAAGAGCTCCATCTGTTGGAGCTAAAAGGAACTGAAACCATTGAGTACTGTATTGCTAGATAGGATGGGAGGAGAGGAGAAGCGCAGATGAACTTCCTCTTCCGGATCACTCATGGGAGGAAGGTGGTGTGCAGAGTGTTATTTGTGCTCTTCCAAGGATCAAAGCATCGGATGGAAGGTGAGTTAAGGACAGGTTAGAGGAAAGACCAGAAGCAGGTTGGCCTGTTTGGTTTGGATGCTGCCAACTGGTTAACATTAATGATCCTTACAGATAAAGATTAACAGAATTGGAAGGGACCTTCTAGGTCATCTAGTCCAACTCCTTGCCCAAGCAGGAGACCCTACATCATTTGGCAGTCCAATCTCTTTTTGAAAGTTTCAGTGATGAAGCTCCCACAACTTCTGAAAGCTGTTCCATTGGTTGATTGTTCTCACTGTCAGAAAATGTCTCCGTATTTCTAGGTTGAATCTCTCCTTGGTCAGTTTCCATCCATTATTCCTTGTCTGGCCTTCAGGTGCCTTGGAAAATAGCTTTATCCCCTCCTTTCTATGACAGCCCCTCAAATACTGGAATACTGCTATCATGTCTCCCCTGGTCCTTCTCTTCACTAGACTAGCCATGCCCAGTTCGTGCAACTGTTCATCATATGTTTTAGCTTCCAGTCCCCTAATCATCTTGGTTGCTCTTCTCTGCATTCTTTCCGCACACTGCTGGCTCATATTTAATTGGTTGTCCACTAAGACTCCAAGATCTTTCTCACTGTTATTGCTATTAAGCCTGGTTTCACCCGGTCTATATGTGTACTTTTTCTTTTTCTTGCCTAAGTGTAAGACTTTACTTTTCTCTACATTGAATTTCATTTTGTTTGATAGGGCCCAGTGTTCAAGTCTGTCAAGATCCATCTGGATCTTGAAACTATCATCTAGGTTGTTAGGTATTCCTACCAGCTTAGTATCATTTGTAAATGTGTTAAGTTCCCCTTCTATTCCCTCATCTAAGTTGCTCATGAAGATACTGAAAAGTATTGGGCCTAAGATGGAAGCTTGTGGTACCCCACTGCTTTTTCTTGAGCTTCAATGGCACAGTGGTTAGAGTGCAGTACTGCCAGCTGCCTGCCGGCTGCCTGCAATTTAACAGTTCAAATCCCACCAGGCTCAAGGTTGACTCAGCCTTCCCTCCTTTCAAGGTGGGAAAAATTACGACCCAAATTGTTGGGGGCAACATGCTGACTCTGTAAATCGCTTAGAGAGGGCTGTAAAGCACTGTAAAGTGGTATATAAGTCTAAGTACTATTGCTATTTCTAGCTTACCAAAAAGTAAGTTGTGGTCTAGTTTGTCGAATGCCTTGCTGAAGTCTAAGTATATTATGTCCACAGTATTTTGCTAGTCTACTAATTTAATCACTATGTTAGAGAATGAAATAAAATTGGATTGGCATGATCTGTTTTTAACAAACCCATGCTGACTTCTAGTTATTACTTTACTCGTTTCTAGATGTTGGCAGATCTGTTTTTTTATCATCTTTTCCAATATCTTCCTGGGTATTGATGTTAGGTTGATTTGTCTGTAGTTTCCTGGATCTGTTTTTTTTTCCTTCCTTTTTTGAAGATGGGAACTACATCTTTGCTTTCATGACTTTGTCTTTGCAGATTCTGGCTATCTGCTGATATTCTGTCTGTTATGCGTCCTTCTTTCCATTTTTTGTACTTGTCCTTTTTGTCTTTCAATTTGTGCAGCCATGCTGGTTTATTCTTGGGATTTCTTGTTTTCTTTTTCGGTGGTATTGTGCTGGACTGGGCTTTCGTGATCTTTTTTTTTCAGAGTTCCCAAGCTTCTTCAGTTGTTTTAGCCTTTAGGATTTTCATCCAAGGAATCTTTCCCAAGTTCTCTCTGAGTTTGTTAAAATCAGTTCTTTTAAAATCTAAGACTATGTTATTTATTTATTTATTTATTTTTATTAATTGGAATTTGTCAAACAAAAATGAGACTAAGAAGAGAATAAAAATACAATGACAGGTTTGATAGGCACGTTAGTGCATTTATGCATGCCCCCTCTACTGACCACTTAAGTATGAAGTAAGGTCCACAGAAGTCAATTTGTGACTGAAATTGTGAAAATTTGTAGCTGAGACAACTGAATCAGGTAGGGCATTCCAGACTTCGACAACTCTATTACAGATATCGTATTTTTTACAGTCAAGTTTAGAATGATTTACATTGAGTTTAAAGCGGTTGTTCGTGGGCGTATTATTGCAATTAAACAGAAAAAGTCATTTACAGGTAAAATATTACTATGCATAATTTTGTATGCAATACCTACAAGCTACACGGTTCTAAGTTATCCAACCCGAGAATTTTGAGCCTAGTAGCATAAGGAATTCTATTCTGTACAGAAGAGTGCAAGACTTTTCTCGTGAAGTACTCGATTGTACTGATGTCTGATATATTCTGGGGATTCCAAACAGTTGAACAATACTCTAAAATTGATCTAGCGTAAGTTTTATAAGCTCTAATTAGCAATATCATGCTTCCAGGAAAAAAAGTTTCACAAAATTAAGTTTAGAACTCTTAATGCTTTTTTTAGCAATGCTATTACAGTGAGCTTTGGAGCCTAAATCGTGAGGGATAAGTACACCTAGGTCCTTAACAAAGTGAGAGTCATCTGCTAGATCAATGCCACCTAGCTTATACTTGACATTCTGATTACATTTACCAATATGTAAGACAGAGCATTTATTAATTGAAATTTGAAGTTGCCAAACAGATGACCATTCAGACACACAGTCGAGATCATTTGCAAAACAACAGAATTATCTTAGAATTGAATAATTTTACGTCATCGGCAAAAAGAACACAATTGCTTTTTAGTTGATCATATAAATCGTTGATATAGAGCAAAAAAAGTGTGCAACCTAAAACGCTGCCATGCGGAACACCACTGTTAAATTATGCAGGATTAGACAGCGAGTTCCCTATTTTGACTTTCTACAGTCTATCAGACAGGAAAGCAGCAATCCACTTGTGCAAAAGTCCAGAAATGCTCTAAGCGCTTAATTTCAACAGCAGTTTATCATGTACTACTGTATCAAAAGCCTTACAAAAATCTATGTAAATTCCATCAACAGTATCATGTTCTATTGATTGTGTTTTTGTTGAAGTCCCCCATTAGTATTATAGTGTGTTTCCTACATATATTTCTTAGTTGGTTGGCAAAAATGACACCTATTTTTTCTGCTTGGTTGGGTGACCTGTAATATACACCTATGACAATGTTATTCTTCTTTTCTTTTATATTAATCCATATGCATTCTAGGAGGTTTTCTTCCTGGTTTCGTGCATTTCTGTAGCAATGTAGTGGTCCTTTACAAGGCCCTCCTCTTTTATGGGGTCTGGGGTTTTTTGAACAGTTTGTAACCTTCTATCAGTATCTTCCAGTCATGGGTTTCATCCCACCAAGTTTCTGTAATTCCAATTACCTTCATATCTACCTTCATGTTATTAATAGTTCAAGTTCACTCTGTTTGTTCCCCAAACTTTGTGCATTTGTATATAGGCACTTGAGGTCTTTATATTGGTCTGTGGGTATGCTTCCTATGTTTCCTATTTGGTATTTGAGTTTGTCTTCCTTTCCATTCCTCCTTACCTCATTATTTGACTTGGTTTCTAAGGATTTGTGCTTGGAATTAGGTCCTGGAGATCCTAAAGATTGGTCATCCTCCCCCCTCAATTTTAGTTTAACCCCCCCTGATAAGTTGAGCCAGTCATTTTCCAAAAATATTCTTCCCAGTCTTCGTGAGATGCAGCCCATCCCTTGCCAAAAGCCTATCATGAAGGTAGTACAGACCATGATCCAGGAATCCAAATGTTTTTTGGCGACACCAACCCTTTAGCCAGTTCACTTTTAGAATCCTTTGTTATCTTACCAGGTGTTGACCTTTCGTTGGCAGTACAGATGAGAAAAACTACTTGTGCATCTAACTCCTTAACTTTCTTGCCTAGATGCTTGTAATCTCTCAATATTGTGTTCAAGTTCTTTTTTGTTTCATTCATCCCGACATGTAGCAGTAGAAAAGGGTAGTAAACTGTGGGCTTTATCTCCACTTTGGTTTCATCTGTCTAAGGGATAGTGTTCCAGAAGTTTTGTGATTTGTTCAGATGTAACTTTGCAAATGCAAGCGTTGCGTCCATGTCCTTTTTAGAAATCAGAGGCTTTCTCCTGGCAACCCTACCAAACGAACCATACTTGTTTAGTCTTTTTCTAATTGTACTGTCATGAACTTTAACACTTAACATGCTAAATGAGGCCTGTAGAGCCTGAGATGTAATGCTTGGATTTTTTGTAATTTCTCTGAGCTTTGCACTGTCTGAACTTGGGGTGACTTTGCTGGGACTTCCACTCCTGGGAACATTGGCAATTGTCTTGAATGTTTTCCATTTGTGAATGTGGAATGTAGAATGATGGTCTTTAAATTGTTTGGAAATAGACTTACAACCCTTCCCAGATTGATGGGCAGCAACAATTGCTTCTCTAAGATCCCCACTGATATCTTTACTCTTTAGCATTTAATTCACATCGCAATGCTGGAGACCAGGAAACTCCTACAACTTCGGCTTTTATAGATATAGTCACATTTGCTGATGATAATTGATCAAGGGCATTTGATCAATAGCACTGGCTGCTGCGTTGCCTCTTCGTACCTATGGAAGAAGTAAGAGTGTTTTTAGTTTT
This sequence comes from Ahaetulla prasina, assembly GCF_028640845.1. Classification (NCBI taxonomy): domain Eukaryota; kingdom Metazoa; phylum Chordata; class Lepidosauria; order Squamata; family Colubridae; genus Ahaetulla; species Ahaetulla prasina. The sequence continues at coordinate 8,070,364 of NC_080540.1, forward strand.
TCATGTCTCTGTTATGGCTTTGTTTTTGTAAAAAAAAACGATAACATGGGTATAATGTGTCATCTGTTTTTGTTCATCTGACATTATAGTTACCCATTTTTAAGAACTGCTAAGGTCTGGATGATTTTTACTATGTCATGATATGTAAAATCATAGAACACAAAGAGGGTGTACTTTCTTTTTCACATAACTGTATTTGAAACTTTTGCACGTAAACTTTTGCAGGGCTGAGAATTTGTGACTGACCTAAGTCAACAAGTGAATTTCATGAACGAATGGATATTTGAACTTGGATCTCAGTAGTCAAATGTCACAGTTAATGTAAGAGATTATTCTACCATTGTGGAATTGCTTTTTCATTGTAATGTATACTTTTTTCACATCTTCTGCAACCTTTTTACAAACAATAAAAGCTGCATTTTTATTTGAATCTTACAGACAAAGATGATGCTGATAAGATCACAGTGGACAACTGAGAATAAGAAGCAATATTGAAAAGCAAAGCAAATTGAGGCAGAAATAAAAATATTCTTCATTTTCTTCAGGAAAAACCACACAATTCACCTAGTAGGTGAAAGATAAAGGAAAGAAAATCAAGAACAGATTTCCAGCTGGAAAATGTAGAGTATGTGGAACTCAATGATACATTATACAAAAAGGTCAGGGGAGATTATTTTTCCATTTCAGAAAAAGAGGGAAATATCTGGAAGTCAGTGTGGAGGAAAAGCTGAATTGGATAGTTACATAGGGCAGATAGTAATGCAGGTCTTGCCCTGGAAGAAAGAAAAGGGCTTAAATTAAAGCACCCCTAAACAAGGGATCACACATATTTTTGACCTTCTCAAGAATATCAGTGGTGAAAAAGCTGCATAGATGTGCCTATTGTGAGAAAAGCAAACTTCTAATCACAAGGGATTATGCAGGGAAGAATCCACTCTGGAGAAAAGCAAATACAAATTATCTGACTGTGATAAAAGCTCAGGTCAGAACAGCTCTTTTTTCATTAATGGAAAGACCCACACAGGAGAGATGCCCTACAAGTGCTCCCAATGTGGTAAATCCTTTAGCGAAAATGGCAACTTGCTGATACACCAGAGGACCCACATGGGAGCGAAGCCGTATGACTGTCCCGACTGTGGGAAACATTTCATTGGAAATTCTGACCTTGTGAGACACCTGAGGACACACACAGGAGAGAAACCCTTTGAATGCCCTGATTGCGGGAAAAGTTTCAGTCACAATTCCAATCTGATAAGACACCAGAGAACTCACACAGGAGAGAAACCCTTTGAATGTCCTCACTGTGGGAAAAGATTTCGTCAGAGTTCCTGCCTGGTGAATCATCAGAGGACTCACACAGGAGAGAAACCCTTTGAATGTCCTCTTTGTGGGAAAAGTTTCAGTCGGAATTCCCACCTGGTGAATCATCAGAGGACTCACACAGGAGAGAAACCCTTTGAATGTCCTCTTTGTGGGAAAAGTTTCACTCAGAATTCTGACCTAGTGAAACACCAGAGAACTCACACAGGAGAGAAACCCTTTAAATGTCCTGATTGCGGGAAAAGTTTCAGTCAGAATTACATTCTGATAAGACACCAGAGAACTCACACGGGAGAGAAACCCTTTGAATGTCCTGACTGTGGGAAAAGTTTCAGTCACAATTCCTGCCTGGTGAATCATCAGAGGACTCACACAGGAGAGAAACCCTTTGAATGTCCTCTTTGTGGGAAAAGTTTCAGTCAGAATTATGACCTAGTGAAACACCAGAGAACTCACACAGGAGAGAAACCCTTTGAATGTCCTAATTGTGGGAAAAGTTTCAGACAGAATTCTGACTTGGTGATCCATCAGAGGACTCACACAGGAGAAAAACCCTTTGAATGTCCCGATTGTGGGAAAAGTTTCAGTCGGTACTGCAGCCTGCTGATACACCAGAGAACTCACACAGGAGAGAAACCCTTTGAATGTTCTGATTGTGGGAAAAGTTTCAGTCAGAATTCCAATCTGGTGCAACACCAGAGAACTCACACAGGAGAGAAACCCTTTGAATGTTCTGATTGTGGGAAAAGTTTCAGTCACAATTCTAGCCTGCTGGAACATCAGAGAACTCACACAGGGGAGAAACCCTTTGCATGTGTTGATTGTGGGAAAAGTTTCAGTCAGAATTCCCACCTGGTAAGACATCAGAGAACTCACACAGGATAGAAACCCTTGGAACATCCTAATTGTGGGAATATTTTAGCCAGAATTCCCATCTGGTGAAACACCAGAGGACTCACATAGGAGAGAAGCCATATGGGTGCCCAGAGTGTGGGAAAAATTTCATTAAAAATTTCCACCTCATGAGACACCGGATGCCTCACACGGGAGAGAAATCCTTCAAATATCCTGTCTATGGACGATCTTCAAGTATAAATCTTATTTCCTACAAGGAAATCCACATAAAGGAAACATTGATGAGTTTAGAGAAGGGTTGAATTTCATTTCTAATCTCTTATTAGGAATATAGGTGACTAATTGACTATTTTAATTCTGGCCTCATTCTTTTTACTTAAACATGTCTCAGGATTAGACTTGTAGGTGAATGAAAATGAAAAAGGGCTAACTACCTGTTTCTGGTTAGCAACAGCAGTTTTTGGATATTTCATTTTTGCAGAAGTAATGGAATTCCTCAAAAAGGCTTTTGGGTGGTGTTTTTTGTATATCGCTTATGGAATTTCCACAGGTGGACTTTCCATCTTCTACCTTGGTGTCCTCCAGATTTTGAGTCCCAGAATTACGCAGCCATCATATTAGTAGTCTTCTAGATACAATTGTAATGGGACCTGTCAATTATAGTTGCATGTTGCAATGGTTGTTAAGCGAGATTGCCTTACTTAACCCTCCCCACCTCCTTCTCTCCCTGATGAAGCTGTTAAAAATATTAAAAATATGAATATAAAAATATTCAAGTCATTAAGAAATATTCAAGTCATTAAGCAGAACAGTGACTACCTCAGGGTTGCAGGAATGTCTTGGAAATCTACTACACCAACTTTTGGGTCCCTACAGACCTTTCCCTCCCTACAGTGTCCCCACAGGCATTTCCTACTCCCACTGGAACCCTGCGATCATTAGGGCTTACTCCCACCTCACCAGGCATCACAACCTCCTCCTTCTCCATATCTTTTGAAGACCACTGAACCTCATGTTGGTGAAGGAGGGTAAGACATTTGTGGGCTGCATGACTGTGTCATGAAAGCAGCCGTTATTTTGACTGTGCCTGGGATTCATGTCTAGGCCATGCGGTGGAGTTGTGGAAGCAGCCATCATTTTGCCATGTCTGCCTCTGTCAAAATGGTGGCTGCTTCTGGGTCACTATCACGTGGGACTGGGACAAAGTGTTTTGTTTTGCTACCTTAACACTTTGTAAACTGTGTTAAGGAATTGTAGGTGCACTGGAAATGGGATGAGGTACACGGGAGATCTCCAAAAGGGCAGTATCCTTGGGCTACATGAGAAATAGACAAGTACTGCTTCTGCCAATTTTGTGCTGCAAAAAAAGCGAATTCAGTCCTAGGCTGCATCAACAGAGGCATAGAAGTGACAGAGTTACTTTACACTGTGCTGGTGACAGCACACCTAAAATAGTGCATCCAATTCTGGTCACCACGATAAAGTTTAGAATGGCTTATTTACCATAAATCACCAGAACCATTGTCTCTGTTTTTCCACGATGAAATATCTTTGTTTGATTCTTATTAATAAAACTTCTTAAAATTTAAGTTGAGAACAATAAGACAACAGTTGTGTCTTATTCCCCCAACCCTTTGTTGGATCCATTTAACATTTACAGCAAACAAGATGGTCAGGAACACAGAAACATCGTTAGGTAAATCCAAATAGCATAAAGAGCACACAGAAGAAAAAAAGCGGGAAAAATGGGAAACTCCCCCTTTGCATCTACAGCAACCAATTATAGCGTAGATTGCCTCATGTAAGATGTTTTAATGGTTTTGTCATTAGGTCAGCTAAATTATTTTCTGGTGGACAATAAATTATGTCTGTTACATTTTCTTTACTGCTTCTCTGACTTTACATTATGTCAACACGCTTCCTTCTGGTTTGTACGCCCACCTGTTGTCATTTGTACACCTTTTGTGTTATCTTCAAATACTGGTATAGCTCCTTTCACTTCAACATCCAAATCCTTTACTAACCATATATACCATGTCATCTCTGAAGAGAATTGAAGACAATTCTGATAATGCTATGAATTGTGCTGCAGCTGTGGAAATGACAACTGAAGTCCGTTTTCTAGATTTCCAACTAGCTAGTATGTTTGCTGACATCATAACAAATCCTGACATTGACTTTGTCTCTTGTTCATCATAAGCCCAAATACTGTCTACAAAGTATTTCAATTCCAATTCACTTGATGGTTGTAAATGCAATCGTAAACCCATGGTTCAATAGCAAATATTCTTTTAATTCCTAACCAATTTTGTTGTGTAGGTTGTTTGTAATGTATTTGAATTTTAGGAGGGAAAATTGGGCGGGAAAATGCACGTTGCTGATTGGTTGATGCCTCAGCCAAAATACTATATAAAGAGAGGTTTTTGCCTGTTGGCTTTTCCTGGGATTCACAATAAACTAAAGAGCTGTTGTCACTTGCATTGTCTCCTGCCTCTTCATTGCCCAAACCTAACATTGGCGACGAGGATGGGATATTGAAGGCAGTGAGATTAGGAAAAGAGCTGAAGGAGCAACTTAGTTTCAAACCCAGCCAGTCATCCAGAGCGGATACATAGCGATGTCTAGCTATACGCCGCCAGTGCCATTCGACCCAACCAAGGAGAAATGGGGGTCGTACATGGCTCGTTTCGAGTGTTTCCTCGAAGCCAACGAACTGCAAGGAGTATTGGATAATCGGAAGCGCGCTTACTTCCTGAGCCACTGTGGGCCAGAAGTCTTTGATACCGCCAAATCGCTGTCGGAACCAACGCCTGTCCAGTCGGTGCCATAGCCAGTGCTACAGACGACGCTATGAGCACACCACACGCCGGTGCCATCGAAGTTCGTACAACGTTTCGAGCTAAGGCAAAGAGTTCAGCGAGAGGGCGAATCGATAAGCGTGTACATGGCCGCATTAAGGAAAGCCGCAACCCACTGTGAGTATAGGGACTTGGAGGACACTTTATTAGAACAACTCATTTGTGGGGTCAGGGACATCCAACTACAGAGGCGGCTGCTGTCGAAAAGCAACCTAACCCTAGTGATAGCCCTGGATGAGGCCAGGGCGCACGAGATGTCCACCAAAGCGGCAGAAACCTTACAGAAGCCGAACGCACCAAATTCCTCAGCGAAAGCAATGCCGGTCCACAGCGAAGAGATCCAGGCAGAATGGGAAGATGAAGAACAGGAAGAGGTTTTCCACACCGGGAGGCCGGAAAGAGGCGACCGTGACGAGTGCGTGAGTTGCGGAGGCCAACACCAATGACAGAATTGCAGGTTCAAGGACGCAATTTGTCGGCGATGTGAAAAGAAAGGACATATAGCTCAGGCCTGCCGAGCCTCCCAACCTTCCCGCCAAAAATTCAAACTGGCCAATCAACAGGGCGCCGGTTCTGCGAAGCGGCCAGGGATTGGCCAGTTCAAAAAAGGCACGAAGTCGAATCACATCACTGTGCGAGTGGGCCACGCATCGACACGGCTAGAAAAGAAAATATTCACTAAGACCTACATCGAAGGAGTGCAGTGTAAAATAGAGGTGGATACCGGCTCATCAATCACGATTATGTCTTGGGATACAATCGCGAGGGACCTGCCAGAATTCGCGAAACGCCAACTGCAACCCCAAAAGCTGAGAGTGCAAGACTACCAAGGAAACCGAATCCCTGTTCGAGGAGTCACGTCGGTCAGAGTGAGATATGGACATTTCAAGAAAACCCTGCCGATCACCATCGTAGATGGAAACCTGCCCAGCTTACTAGGTCTGGACTGGTTCCGAGCCTTGGGAATGGGCATAACCGGAGTTCACAGAAGTGGCGTCAACCTGAAGGACGAATTGCTGAGGGAATTCGAGGACGTTTTTCAAGACAGCCTGGGCAAGTACGTGGGGACCCCCATTTCATTCAATTTAGACCCCCAAGTAGCTCCCATTAAATTAAAAGCTAGGAGGGTTCCGTTCGCTCTCAAACCCAAGATTGACAGGGAACTAGATAAATTAGTAAGCCGGGGAATTTTAGTCCCCGTCGACCATGCAAAATGGGAGACACCGATAGTGACCCCAGTCAAACTGGACGGATCAGTCCATATTTGTGCTGACTGTAAGGCAACGCTTAACAAAGCATTGCAAAAGAGTGCTTACCCCGTCCCCATAGTGCAACATTTGTTGCACTCGTTAGGGCAGGGACAGGTCTTTGCCAAACTCGACCTGGCTCAAGCCTACCAACAATTACCAGTTGACAACGAAACAGCCGAAGCACAGATGACTGTCACACACCGGGGCACTTTTAAATGCACTCGACTTCAGTTCGGAGTTAGCGTAGCCCCTGGGTTATTCCAAAACCTCATGGAACGGCTCCTACAGGGTCTACCGGGAGTAGTCCCATATTTTGACGATGTACTGATATCAGCAGAAAACTTGGAAGAATTAGGGGTCAAATTGCGGAAGGTTTTTGGCATTTTCAGGTCTGCGGGGCTTAAGGTTAAACTCAACAAATGCCAGATAGGAGTTGAATCTGTAGAATTCTTGGGTTACCGGATAGATAAGGAAGGCATCCACCCAACTGAGAGCAAAGTGCGAGCCATTAGAAAGGCTCCACCCCAAAAAAACAAAGCAGAATTACAAGCATTTTTGGGGCTTGTAAACTTCTATGCGGTATTTTTAAAAAAGAAGGCAACGGTAGCCGAACCACTACATAAACTGCTAGCGAAAAAATCTGTATGGACTTGGGGCAGGGTTGAGGCTAAGGCATTTGAAGGCGTTAAGAAACTTTTGTCCAGCGATAGCCTTTTAATTCAGTATAATGGGACGTTGCCATTAGTGCTAGTTTGTGATGCATCACCCTACGGGGTAGGGGCTGTCCTCAGCCACAAGTTACCGAATGGTTCGGAAGCCCCTATCGCATATTTTTCCCGCACAATGTCCGCAACAGAAAGGAACTATAGCCAACTAGACCGGGAAGCGCTTGCTATAGTCTCTGGGGTTAAAAAATTCCACGAGTATCTGTTTGGGCGGCGATTTGAAATAGTCACAGACCACAGACCTTTATTGGGACTCTTGGCGGGGGACCGTCCAACACCGGTTGCATTATCACCCAGGCTGACCCGTTGGACTATTTTCCTGGCAGCATATTCGTACCAACTGTCTCACCGACCAGGCAAGGACTTGGGACATGCGGATGCTTTAAGTAGATGCCCATTGCCAGAGACTATTGAAGACCCGACCCCAGGGACACCTGCCTTGTTAATTGACTCTTTGGACTCTGGCCTGGTCACATCCACGGAAGTGACTAGGGCATCCTACAAAGATATTATTGTAAGGACTGTGATCGGTTGGGTGCAGAGGGGATGGCCCACTGCACCGGGGGATCGTTTTAAAGAGTTTACAAAGAAGAGTTCGGAACTGTCGGTACAAAGGGGTTGTCTGTTATGGGGGGATAGAGTGGTTATTCCGGAGAAATTACGAGGGCATGTTTTGGAACTATTACATGTGGGCCACCCAGGGATCGTGAGGATGAAAAGCCTAGCGAGAAGTTATGTGTGGTGGCCACAAATGGATAAAGACATTAGCGACCGGGTAGGGAAATGCCAAGCTTGCCAGGAATCAAGGCCACTACCCCCAACAGCCCCCATAAGGGATTGGGAAAAACCCCAGAGTCCTTGGTCCAGGATCCATATAGATTTTGCCGGGCCGTTCCATGGGCAGACCTTCTTAATTGTGGTAAATGCCTATTCGAAGTGGTTAGAAATGATACTCATGAAAACCACAACAGCTGAAGCTGTAATCACAGTTTTGAGGCGTTTATTTGTGACACACGGGTTGCCCGATACCATAGTGTCTGATAACGGCCCACAATTCACAGCCACCCAGTTTGAGGGGTACTTGGCCGGAGAGGGCATCCGGCATGTCCTCTCGGCACCTTTCCACCTGGCAACGAACGGACTTGCAGAATGTTTCGTACGCAGTGCCAAGGAAGCGCTATCTAGAATTAGCCCAGGAGATTGGCAATCCAAAATTGACACCTTCCTGGCAGTCCAACATAGAACTCCCTGTGTGACCACCGGCCGCAGCCCATCAGACTTATTAATGGGTAGAAGATTCCGGTGCCCCCTAGATCGGTTAAACCCAACATACTCCCCTGATGGGTACCAGAGCACAAAAGGAAAAACCAGAACAATGACAACAGGTGACCCGGTATGGGCACATAACTATAGTGAGGGCCCAGCGTGGCTAAGGGGAACAATTGTAGGAGTGACGGGCCCAAAGTCATACTTAGTGGACCTGGGGGAGGGCCGAGTGTGGAGACGCCACATAGATCAATTACGAAAAAGAATGCAAAACGATCCAGAAACCAAACAGCCAGACCCTGACTTCCAAATATTTGAACCAACAGCTAGCTCAATCCCGAGGCGATTGGAGGACTTAGCTGATTCAGAGGAAGTCCAGTGACGCCAACCGGCTCCTCCAGAGGACAGCAGGGGCGACTCTGCCAATAATCCAGGGCCGGAGGGCCCAGAGGAGGAGCTGGGAGGAACAAACAGTCCCTCCGACCAGCTCGACTCACTCCCAGGGAATGATTTGCGCAGGTCAGAAAGAGTTAGGAGACGCCCTGTCTACCTGCGTGACTACGTGGAAAAATAACATGCAAATTTTATGTAAATATGGCTAAATGTGTTCTGGGAGGGGAGGAGTGTAATGTATTTGAATTTTAGGAGGGAAAATTGGGCGGGAAAATGCACGTTGCTGATTGGTTGATGCCTCAGCCAAAATACTATATAAAGAGAGGTTTTTGCCTGTTGGCTTTTGCTGGGATTCACAATAAACTAAAGAGCTGTTGTCACTTGCATCGTCTCCTGCCTCTTCATTGCCCAAACCTAACATTGCTATTTTGTAATAATCTTTATTCAACCTTTTTCCATTTTAAAACCACATTTCTACTTTTACAGCTTTCAGTTATTGGTATCAATTCTAATTACATATTTTCCATTTATGGCCTATTATTTTATACATTTATGTAGTTTTTATATTTATACATCTAGATACCTAAAACCTTTTTCTATGTTATAGAATTGTTCACCTTTAATATACGTTTTCTAAATTCTAAATTCTTATGTATTAAATATATATATTTACATAGATCCTTTAACATCATATTCATACATTTATACAGTTTTCACTTTAACATAATTTCTATGTATATTCTATACATTAATTTTACATCTAATTTCTAGCCATTTATACCACGTGTTCCAGATTTTATAGAACTCTGTTTTCTCTCTCTCTTTTAACTCCATGGTTAATTTATCCATTTCTGCACACTCGAGCACCTTGTGTTTGATGGCATGTTTTCCTGTTTCCAGTTCTAGGCGAATGTGATTCTGGCTGCAGTTATGATGTGGAGTATGATGTATTGAATCTTCTTACTTGTATTTCCTTTTATGATACCCAATAAGAACAGTTTTGATTTCATCTCAATTTTTTGTTCTGTAATTTCTTCTAACCATTTTTTAATTTTCATCCAATACCTCTTAGCTTTTAGGCATGTCCACCAAATGTGGTAGAATGTCCCTTGTTCATGATTACATCTCCAACAGTTTGCTGATTTGTTGGGGAACATCTTCGCCAGCCTTGACGGGGGTAGATACCACCTGTTGTGTAGGTTGTTATGTGTAGCAGGTTAAAATGTTGACTGAATTGGTAATATCTGGCCACAATATGTGATAAATACTGCATAACAGACCTCCTATGACTGCCAGATAACGTTCCGGATTATAAATTGTTCTATTTTTGATGGTTTGAAAATCTGGTATCATGGGAGTTTGCACACTTTCACAACTTTCCATATATTTTTAACAATTGTTCTATTTTCTTCTGTTGACTTGGAATGTACCCTCTGTCTTGTAATTTCTTTATTTGTACCCCAAAGGAGTTGTACGATGAACTATTGCAGGAACTGGATATGTCTAGTCTAACACAGAGAAGGACTAGGGATGACATCATAGCAGTCTTTCAATATGTGAGGGGCTGACACAGAAAAAAGGGGGTGGATCTATTGTCCAGTGTGCCTGAGAGGAGGACAAAAAGTAACAGAGGGAGACTTATCAAAAAGAAATCAAACCTAGAATTAAGGAGAAATTTCCTTTCAGTGAGAATTATTGATCAGTGGAAATGCCTTGCCTTCAGAAGTTGTGGGTGCTCCATCACTGGAGGATTTTAAGAGGAGATTGAACAGCCATTAGTCTGGAATGATGTAGGCCACAGGGGTGTCAATCTTGCAGCTCGGGGACAGATGCACTGCTGACCCCCCCCCGCACCCCCCCAACCCCCACCCGGTTTAATGAAGGGGGAAAGTCATGATATGTCAAGTTACAAACAGGTTACAAGAAGGCCAGCCCTCCCTACTACATTTGTAAAAGAGCCATTCCATTTTTTTTGGTCTTGTGGTTACTTTTTCCTTTAAAGCCGTATTTTGCAGCAGTAAAATTCCAAATTTATGAGCAAGCTGTCAACAGAAATCCTGAGAAGAGGATGCTTCTCCCAGGGCTCATCTTTAGCACACGACAAGCTATAAAGTAAACAGTAGGGAGCTTCAGTGCAGAGTCAATTAGCAAACAGTGGGTACAGAGATGAAAATACATAACGGCTGCTCGAAACCTCCCTTAGCACTCTAAACAGTTAAATACGTTGCTGCCAATCAGGAAGGCAGCACTGTAGCTTTTTTCAGGATCCCTCTCCATTTGAAATCTCAGAAAATGACTGCAAATGTTGATAGCAGTTAGGAAAGGGGATTGGATGACATTCCCTGGATTATCTGATCTAAGGCATCATTGTGGCATCCGTTGGCTCCTGTGGCTAATTTCATTTTATCCCTGGTGAACAAGTAAATCTATTGGTGGAAAAGGAGAGTGAAGGGAGTGCAGCTTCATTTGAGATGGATGAAACCTTTAAAACAAGAGAAGGCAGGCAGGAAACAGATATTTTTGGGAGGAGAGCCGTGTGAGTCTATGGGAGCCAAAAACCGGATGGCATAGAATAGCACTTTTGCAGACTCAGAATTAGTTATGCATTTTAATGCAATCTGTTCGAAAAGATGCTATCAAGACTCATCTTGACATACTGCATAAGGTTAGATGCTATTCAGCAAATCGCAGCATCTAATGCCGGGGTGAAGGATGGTGGGTGTTCTAGTCTCAACGACATCTACAGGTCTTTCTCTCCAATCTTTAATAACAATGAATCCCTAATTTGCATTTAGAGGTGCAGATTAGTGTAAGGTCCAAAAATAATATGTTTAAGCTCATAAATGCCAAACAAGAAACTTAAACAGAGGCTTGAATAAAATAGCATTTAATCTTGATCAAGCTTCCCATCTTCAAAAAAGGAAAAAAAACAGATCCAGGAAACTACAGACCTATCAGTCTGACCTCAATACCGGGGAAGATTCTGGAAAAGATAATCAAGCAACGAATCACCGAACACCTAGAAGCAAACAAAGTAATAACCAAACAGACTTGAACATTGGGCGCTATCTAACAAAATGAAATTCAACAGTGAAAAAAGTAAGGTTCTACATTTAGGCCAAAAAAACAAAATGCACCAGTACCGTATATGGGGTATCTTGCTCAATAGTAGTACCTGTGAGAGGGATCTTGGAGTCCTAGTGGATAACCATCTAGATATGAGCCAGCAGTGTGCAGCAGCTGTTAAAAAAGCCAACACAGTTCTGGGCTGCATAAACAGAGGGATAGAATCAAGATCACGTGAAGTGCTAGTACCACTTTATAATGCCTTGGTAAGGCCACACTTGGAATATTGCATCCAGTTTTGGTCGCCACGATGTAAAAAAGATGTTGAGACTCTAGAAAGAGTGCAGAGAAGAGCAACAAAGATGATTAGGGGACTGGAGGATAAAACATATGAAGAACGGTTGCAGGAACTGGGTATGTCTAGTTTAACAAAAAGAAGGACTAGGGGAGACATGATAGCTGAGTTCCAATATCTCAGGGGCTGCCACAAAGAAGAGGGAGTCGGGCTGTTCTCCAAAGCACCTGAGGGTAGAACAAGAAGCAATGGGTGGAAACTGATCAAAGAAAGAAGCAACTTAGAACTAAGGAGAAATTTCCTGACAGTTAGAACAATTAATAAGTGGAACGACTTGCCTTCAGAAGTTGTGAATGCTCCAACACTGGAAATTTTTAAGAAAATGTTGGATAACCATCTGACTGAGATGGTGTAGGGTTTCCTGCCTGGGCAGGGGGTTGGACTAGAAGGCCTCCAAGGTCCCTTCCAACTCTGATGTTATGTTATGTTATGTTATGTTATGTTAAGCTTAAATGGTTAGCTACTCCAAATACAAGATACATGCAGGTAACATCTACAAACAAGAGGGAATGTGAACCCCTTTTATATTGTTTAGGAAAGTCATAAATCTCCAATTCTGGCATCTTTGATTTGTGTATTCTTGGAATTTGGTTTGTATATCCCCTGAAACAGGGTAGAGCCTCTTTCCTTTGTTCTCACAACTGACCATGATACTTCACAACAGATCCCAGTAACAATCCAGGAAGTTACTCAATGTGGCATGTTTGTGTTATAACTACAAAGGGCATAATATATATGTCAGTGTCACAGGAAAGAAATATTTATAGCACGTAGGTATACAAAGATATATCATACATATATACGTTGCAGGAAACAATTAGCAAGTTTCTACTAATTCTAGTATTTCAGTATATCTATTTCCTTACGTTAGCATATGCAACTATCTTTTTAAATCTTGATCCTGATTTTGATCTTTTAGTTTTCCCCTGGGGGTGGCGGAGGTGACGGTCTTTTGCGGGGCCCGGCTAGAGGACATTGGCCTTGCTTGGCGGCTTCAGCGAAGGGGTTAAACGCAGAGAGCTTTTGCCCCTAAAGAGGAGGCAGGAAAAGGGGGCTGGGAACCCAGCTTCCCTCCCCTCCTTCAGGTCCCTCTTCCTGATCTCTCTCTTCTTACTGGGGGGGAGAAAATCCCCTCGCTGAGAGGGGCGCTCAAGGGGCGTCAAGTGGGCAAGGACTCTGCAAGGGGGGGGAACCAGGGGGGGTGCCAGGTGCGGGAAGGGGAGGAGGGATTCCTTGAGGGAGGGAAGGAAAGCGAGGTGGGGTCTCCCCAGTTGCCCCCCTTCCCCTTCCGACTCTCCGCCTTTCCTTGCAAGGTTTTCTGCTCCGTGGGAACCGCTGCGCCGCCGCTTCTCCTCCTCCTCCTCGGTTGCTGCTTCTGCGAACGGCTCTCCGATCCCCTTAAAATCCTCCTTCCAAGCCCCCCTCTTTCCCCACAGCCCAACATTTGGTGCAGCCCGGCTCCCAGAGAGAGGCTGCCTGGTGTTGGGGAAGGTTGAGCACCACCGTTCCCACGGGATTGTCCCTGCCGCTGCTGAGGGGGAATCCACCTCCCAATGTCTGGAGGGGAGGAAGAGGATCTGGACTCAGAGGGATCGTGGCTGGAGGGCTCCCTCCCAGGGCGGCAAGCCTGCTAGGAGGAGCCCAATGGCATCTGAAAGGCAAGTGACAGAGACCTGAGAGGCGTCCAGGTGAGCTTGGACAATGGGCTGCCCTGTCCAGGTGGGCTTGCTTTGAGATGCAGCACCTGAATGTGCCTCTCTTAACTCGCCCAGATTCCCTTTCTGGTGACTCCTGTATCTGTTTCTCCCTGTCCATGTAACTGAACAGCTCTGTCTGCAAAGGTTTTCAATTTTAATTTTAGTTCTTTTAAGTGTTGTATAATCTACCCTGAAAAAGAAGCTTTCTACTATTTTTTACAAACAGCTTTCCATAGAAATCAAGGGGGTTCTGCGATAATATTTAGAAAGATATCAGAATTGCAGGTTAAATGACAGGCCTGGGACCTCTAATAATTGCCTGCAGAGCGTTCTGGGGAACAGGCTGGTGTACAAGATGAGCCAGGTTGGTTCGGCTGCAGCAAGGCTTCAATTGTTCGACTAAAATGCTTGCATGGAGAGTTTCTGTTTAGATGATAGCAGTCTTTCAAAGTTTGAAAGAGTGTCACATAGAAGAGAGGTTTGACCTGTTCTCCAAAGCGCCGGAGAGCAGAAAAAGAAGTAACAGATGGAGACTTATAGAGAGACCCAAGCTAGAACTTAGAGAAAGTTCCTGTCCATGAGAACAAATGGAACAGCTTGCCTCCAAAAATTGTGGATGCTTCATCACTGGAGGTTTTTAAGAAGAGATTGGACAGACATTTGTCCAGAATGGTACAAAGTCTCCTGCCTCAGCAGGGGATTGGACTGGACGACCTCCAATGTCCCTTCTAACTCTTATTATTCTCTTATGGACCTGCTGTTTTCTTGGCAACAATAACAGACTGATCTGCCACTGGTTACACTTCCATATCTAATCAACCAGCATGGTATTTCCTATTGGTGCCCCATCCATGTATTAACCAGTTCAACTGTGCTTAAGCCAGCACTTTTTTAAAAATAGCTAATGAGGACTTTTGGGGATGTTCAGTTGTATAGGTAGTCCTCACTTGCCACTTGTTCACTGAGTCTGTGGTTATGAAGATACAGGAAAATGAGTTGCACCAATTTGGGTTCTGCCAACCAGTACATATTTATGATGGTTGCAGCATCCCACATTCATGATCCTCATTTGTGACCTGCCCAGCTAGCTTCACACAAGCAAAATCAGTGGGGAGGTGAAATTGAATTTAACAATCCACAGTGATTTGTTTAACAACTGCAGAAGAACAGATGTAAGTTGGCACTGTCATGTGACATCATGCTTAATGATCGAGCCACTTAATGATACAGATGCCAGTCCCAAATGCAGGCAATAAGTTAGGACTACTTGAATGGGGATGCACCAGAGAGATTGTGGACAGTATTTACTGCACTTATTTGGAGCTGAGGACTACCAAGGGCAAAACTGGTGCTTCAAATCTTGCAGAGACTTTAGGCATCATTTCATCAATTAAAGCCCCCACATCTCTAAAACTAGCTCAGATGGATTGACTTCAATCCTTTTGGGACCTTTTTTCAGGCTGAAAAAGCATGTATTTCCCATATATATACATTTGTAGGTATGTGCATTTGAATTTCGGTCTGTATGAATATATTTCCAGATATATTCGTTGATAACCCATTGCAGTACTAAGAATTTATAATTTATAATAGATGCAAATAGAATTTTATGATTGAATGGATATTTGAACTTAGATCTCTGTAATGTTCGATGAATCATAATTAAAGAGGTTATTCTAGGATGGGGGCCTGTTTGCTTTTTCAGTGTAATGTATCCTTTTTCTTTTTTTCACATCTTCTGCAAGCATTACATAAGCAATTAAATTTACACTTTTCTTTGAATCTTATAAGCAAAGAGGATGGCAACAAAAGCACTCTGGAGAAGTGGGAATAATTTTTGGGGAAAAACAGCAAATCTAGCCAGAAATCAAAATATTTACTTAAGAAAATTACACAATTCTCTCATTTCAGCGGGCAAAAGAAAATCAGGAAGATATTTCAAGCTGGAAAAAGTAGAGTATGCTGAACTCAAGGATACATTACATGAAAAGGTAAAGGAATATTTTTCCGTTCAGAAAAAGAGGAAAATATCTGGAAGTCAGTGGGAAAAATAGGTCAATCGGATAGTCACATAGGGTAGACAGTAATGGAAGACTCACCCTGTGAGGAAACAAGTGGCTTGAATCAAAGCACATATTTTTGACCTCAAGAATTATCAGTGGTGGAAAAGCTCCCTACATGTGCCTCTTGTGGGAAAAGCACAGATTGCAAATCACAGGTGATTGTGCACAAGAGAATCCACACTGGAAAAAAGCCGTATAAATACTCCAAATGTGGCAAAAATGGGGGCCAGAACAGCTCTCTTGTGGTTCATGGAAGGACCCACACAAGAAAGAACCCCTACAAGTGCTCCCAATGTAGTGAGCATGGCAACTTTGTGATACATTAGAGGACTCACACGAGGAAGAAACCGTATGAGTGTTGAGATTTTGGGGAAAGTTTCATTAGATAATTCCCACATCATGAGTCACCAGAGGATTCACACAGGAGAGAAAACATTTGAATGACCTGATCGTGGGAAATGTTTCAGGAACAATTCTAACTTGGTAAACCATCAGAGGACTCACACAGTAGAGAAACAGCATGAGTGTGCAGTTTGTGGGGAAAGTTTCATTACAAAATGTGCTGTGTTTTAATAACAGGCTATCTTACAGCCTGAGCCACCACGGCCCTTGATAACCTTTTCTGGTTATCAGCAGATGTTTCTGTTTGCAGAAGTTGTGAAATTGTGAAATTTGTGAAGTTGTGAAATTACTGCAAAGAGGCTTTTGGGTGGTTTTTTGTATCTGTATCGAATTCTCACATGTGGAGTTCCAAATCCTATTGTAAGAAGTTAGCACTTACCCCTCTCCTAGAAGAATGAAATATTTTAGAAAATATTAAAAAGGGCAGAAGATTATATTACCCTGGATAAGAAATGGAGAAACCTGTTTTAAAGAAAGCAGCTTCCTGCCTCCCCGCCCCCCTTTGTCAATGGGTCAAAGACAGAAACTCACTCCCCCCCACCTTTGTCAATGGGCAATCAAGGCTTCAGCCAAGCTCACTCAATCCCCCCACCTTTGTCAATGGACCATCATTTGCAACATAATAGGACTCATCTAGCAACAGAAACTCACCACATGGCAAGGCTCAGGCAAGCTTGAGAGTCAACCTACAATGTTAGCTAAGACCTCTAGACCACCTGGGAGTTTGACAACCAATCAGGGTACATTTCTTATACAGGAACAGGAAATACCAAGGTGGGACACCACACAGAGAGTATAAACTCAGGCACTCAGCAACCCTTCTACCCTCTTCTTCTCTTCTCCTTTCCTCTCTGGTTCTTCACCCAACGCCTTGAACATGTGACCACCATTAAACCATCTTTCCAAGCAGGCTCCATGCTTCCAGTATCTTTTTCCCCACTTGGAACTGAACCCAGATGGATATTTCTTCCAACACTATCACCAGATTCCAGATTCTATCTTGGTGAACTCCAGACATTGAGCTGCAGAATTCCCCAGCCAGCATACAATTAGTCCTCGGGATACAACTGTAATGGGGCCTGCCTACCAGTTGCTTAACTACCTCTACCCCTGCTGTTCCTGATGCAGCTGTTAAATGAATGTGCAAGTCATTAAGCAGAACACTGGCTACCTCATTGTTGGAGAAAATTATTGCGCAGGCCCAGGCTTGACCTCCAAAGGCCTGTTTTACCTCAACCCTTGGGTCCTCGCAGGTCTTTCCACCCAAGCCTCTACCTCCCCCACAGCATCCCCCTGTTTCTTAAACAGGGTTCCACAGGCTTTTTCCTACTCCCACTTGGTTCCTGCAATTCTTAGGCCTGACTCCCATCTCACCAGGCCTAACAGCCTCCTCCTCCATCCCTTTTGAACATCTCTTAACCTCATGTTACTCATGTTATTTACGGGACCGCCTACTGCCACCGTTTGCCTCCCATCGACCCGTGCGCTCTCACAGGGAGGGACTCCTCAGGGTACCATCAGCGAAGCAATGTCGTCTGGCGGCCCCCAGGGGGAGGGCCTTCTCTGTGGGGGCTTCCACCCTCTGGAACGAACTTCCCCCAGGACTTCGTCAACTTCCTGACCTTCGAACCTTCCGCTGCGAGCTGAAGACATATTTATTTATCCGCATAGGACTGGCATAGAATTTTAGATATTTTATTTGGTTTTAATTTTACTTAGTGGGTTTTATTGTCTTAAGGGTATTTTAATTTGGGCCAAATTTAATAAGTTTTTTAAAGCATTGTTTTATCTTGTATTTATATTGCTTTGTTTTTATCTGGCTGTAAACCGCCCTGAGTCCTTTGGGAGAAGGGCGGTATAAAAATCTAATTAATTAATTAAATAAATAAATAAATAAATCATGTTGGGGAAAGAGGGCAGGCCATTTATCCCTGGGCCATATACCTGTGTTCCTGGAAGCAGCCGTTATTTTCAGTGTTCCTGTTATTCATCCCTGGGCCATGTGGTGGATGGCAGCTGCTTTTGGATCATTGTCATGTGGGAGAGGGACAAATTGATCTTTTTTTTCTACCTTAACACTGCAGACAGCATTAAGGAATTGTGGGTGCACTGAAAATGATGGCTGTCTCTGGGAGACCTTCAAAAGTTAAGTGTGTGATGAGGCCCAGGGAAAAAAGCAGTGTTCAGTCCCCTCCCAGCCTCAGCCATGCGAGCTGGCTAAATGAGCCAGTAATTGAGTTCACGGCTGCTATCAGTCCTGGCAGGGAATCTGCAGCTACCTGCCAAAGTCTCCCTCTTTTCTTGGGGTTGCCAGGCAACCAGGAAGTCAGCAGTCCAGGCCCAATGTTCAGCTCGCTTCTCTGAGTCAAAGAGTTGAGCTCAATTTTTGCTTGTCACGGAGCAGCAGAGCAGCCAGGACTGCTTTTATACTCTGTGGGGTGTGGCTCCATGACTCAGCACTTTCTAGGCCTGCCCCGCCCCTGCTTCTGTTGTTCCCACCTCTCCTGCCTACGAAACCTAGAGTCCAGCCAGGCCTGATTGCCATCAGCCGGGTCTGGAGGTGTGGCCTGGGGGGTGAAGAATCAGGGGAAGGAGGCCTCGTTATCTCCTTCACCTGGCCTGCCTCTGGCTCCTGGAGCTGAGCCAGGGAAGCCGGTGCTCCAAAGTAAGTCCTGATAGCCCTTCCCCCTCACTTTCCAAGTCACTTTCTGGAAGGGGGCCCGGCTCGGGGGGGGGAAGCACAGACACAACAAGCAATGTAAGATTTCACAGGTAAAGGCAGTTCTGCCTGATGGAAACAAGCTGTAGGAATATTGAGTTGAGGAGGAAAGGGATTGTGGCTTTGATCACAGGATCTCCAGGTTTATTAGCAATTCCTGCTTTGATCTCCTTTTCTTGGAAGTGCCTGCTTGTTTCCCTTTGATGGCTGCTGGGTGATAGCAGCACCATATTGCTGACATATTTGTTGTATCCCTATTTGGTGGTGACACTGGAAAGGAAAAAAGTGGGGATTGTCAGTGTTGCTGTGAACATTAGGGCAAGGCAAGAAACTCAAAGTTGCATCAAACTGTGAGATGGACGGTGTAATGTATTTGAATATTTGGAGGGAAATTTGAGCGGGAAAAGACACGTTCCTGATTGGTTGGTGCCTCAGCCAAAATACTATATAAAGAGAGAGGTTTGCCTGGTGTTTTTGCTGGGTTCTCACAATAAACCAAAGAGCTGTTTTCATTCACGTGGTCTCCTGTCTCATTATTGCCCAGATTTAACATTGGCGATGAAGGTGGGATGTTGAGGACAGTGAGACCCGGAAAGAGCTGAAGGAACAAAACTTAGTTTCAAACCCAGCCAGTTGTTGAGGGTGGCCGCGTAGCGATGTCTAGCTATACCCCGCCAGCGCCATTTGATCCAGCCAAAGAAAAATGGGGGTCATACATGGCTCACTTCGAATGTTTTCTCGAAGCAAACGAACTGCAAGGAGTGTCGGATAATCAGAAGCATGCATATTTCCTGAGCCACTGCGGACTAGAAGTCTTCAATACCGCCGAATCGCTGTCGGAACCAACGCCGGTCCAGTCGGTACTGTGGCCCGTGCTCCAGACAACGCTCGGAGCGCACTACGCCCCGGTGTCATCAAAGTTCATGCAAAGGTTTGAACTGAGGCAAAGAGTTCAATGCGAGGGCGAATTGATCAGCGTGTATATGGCCGCCTTGAGGAAAGCGGCAACCCACTGTGAGTACAGGGACTTGGAGGACACCCTACTCGAACAACTCATTTGTGGGGTCAGGGACATATGACTGCAGAGGCGGCTACTCTCAAAGAGCAACCTGACCCTCATGATAGTCCTCGATGAGGCCAGGGCACACGAGATGTCCACCAAAGCGGTGGAGACTTCGCAAAAGCCGAACACGCCGAACTCCGCAGCGAAAGCGGCACCTGTCCACAGCGAGGAGATCCAGGCAGAATGGGAAGGCGAAGATGAGGAAGAAGTATTCCAAACCGGGAGACCGGAGAGAAGTGACCGTGACGAATGCGTGAGTTGCGGGGGCCAACACCAACGACAGAACTGCCGTTTTAAAGATGCCATTTGCCGAAGGTGTGAAAAGAAAGGACACCTAGCTCAAGTTTGTCGAGCCACCCAACCATGCCGCCAAAAATTCAGGACTGAATTCAAACCGGCCAATCAGCAAAGCTCCAGTTCCGCGAGACGGCCAGCGATTGGGCAATTCAAAAAAGGCATGAAGTCAAACCACACAACTGTACGAGTGAGCCACGCATCAACACAACTGGAGAAGAAGATATTCACCAGGACCTACATAGAAAGAGTATCGTGTAAAATGGAGGTGGACACCGGATCGTCAATTACGATCAAGTCCTGGGACATGATTACCAAAAATCTACCAAAAGTCGCAAAGCCCAACTACAGCCACAGAAGCTGAGAGTACAGGACTACCAGGGAAACCGGATCCCTGTTCGAGGCACCACAACGGTTCGAGTGAGATATGGATGGTTCAAAAAATCCCTACCGATCACCATAGTCGGTGGAAACCTGCCCAGCTTACTGGGTCTCGATTGGTTCCGGGCCCTGGGAATGGGCATCACCGGAGTTCACGGCGTCGGCGGCGACCTAAAGGAGGAGCTATTGCAAGAGTTTGAGGACGTTTTCCAGGACAGCCTGGGCAAGTATGTGGGACTCCCATCTCGTTTAATTTAGACCCCCAGGTAGACTGAAGGTGAGGAGGGTCCCGTTTGCCCTAAAGCCCAAAATTGATAAAGAGCTAGACAAGCTAGTAAACCAGGGCATATTGGTTCCCGTTGACCACGCAAAGTGGGAAACACCAATAGGGACCCCAGTCAAGCCAGACGGATCTGTCCGTATCTGTGCTGATTATAAGGCTACGCTTAACAAAGCACTGCAAAAGAGTGCTTACCAAGTCCCAATCGTGCAACATCTGCTGCACTCGCTAGGACCGGGACGAGTTTTTGCCAAACTTGATTTAGCACAGGCTTATCAACAGCTACCTGTTGACAGCGAAACAGCCGAAGCACAAACAATTGTCACACATAGGGGCGCTTTTAAATGTACCTGATTACAATTCGGAGTTAGTGTAGCGCCTGGCTTATTTCAAAACCTAATGGAGCGGCTCTTGCAAGGTCTACCTGGAGTAGTCCCCTATTTTGATGATGTGTTGGTATCAGCCAAAGACTTAGGGGAGCTAAGAGACAAATTGCGAAGGGTTCTGGAAATTTTTAAAACTGCGGGACTTAAGGTGAAACTTAACAAATGCCGAATTGGAGTAGAATCTGTAGAATTCTTGGGATATCAAATAGATAAGGAAGGCATCCATCCTACTGAAAGCAAGGTGCGAGCAATAAGGAAGGCTCCACCCCCAAAAAACAAAGCAGAGTTACAAGCATTTTTGGGACTGTTAAACTTTTATGCGGTTTTTAAAAAAAATAAGGCAACTGTGGCTGAACCACTTCACAAGCTACTAGCAAAAAATTCTGTGTGGACTTGGGGCAGGAAGGAGGCAAAAGCATTTGAAGCGGTTAAGAAGCTATTGTCTAGCGACAGCATTCTGATTCAGTATAATGGAACCTTGCCCCTAGTATTGGTATGCGACGCGTCATCCTATGGAGTAGGGGCAGTCCTCAGCCACAAGTTACCGAACGGAACTGAAGCCCCAATTGCTTATTTCTCCCGCATGATATCAACAACAGAAAGAAATTATAGTCAATTAGATAGGGAAGCATTAGCCATAGTCTCGGGCGTGAAAAAATTTCACGAATATTTGTTTGGGAGGCAGTTTGAAATCATCACGGACCATAGACCACTGTTGGGACTCTTGGCGGGGGACCGTCCGACACCAGTTGCATTGTCTCCCAGACTGACCCGTTGGACTATCTTCCTGGCAGCATACTCGTACCAGCTGTCTCACCGACCGGGCAAAGACTTGGGACATGCGGACGCTTTAAGTAGATGTCCTTTGCCAGATACAATTGAAGACCCAACCCCGGGAATACCGATTTTATTAATTGACTCTCTGGACTCTGGCCCTGTAATTTCTGCCGAAGTGGCTAAGGCATCTTATAGAGATATTATTGTCCGTACAGTAATTGGCTGGGTGTAGAGGGGATGGCCCATTGCACCGGGAGAAAAGTTTAAAGAGTTTACAAAAAAGTGTTTGGAACTGTCTGTACAAGGGGGTTGTTTGTTATGGGGGGATAGAGTGGTTATTCTGTTGCAATTACGTGGGCATGTTTTAGAATTGTTACATGTGGGACATCCCGGAATTGTCAGAATGAAAAGTCTAGCAAGGAGCTATGTCTGGTGGCCACAGATGGACAAAGACATTAGCGACCGGGTAGGGAAATGCCAAGCCTGCCAGGAATCGAGACAGTTACCCCCTACAGCCCCAGTAAGGGAGTGGGAAAAGCCCCAGGGACCTTGGTCAAGAATCCACATAGATTTTGCAGGACCTTTTCAGGGACAAACATTCTTGATTGTTGTAGATGCCTACTCGAAGTGGTTGGAGATAATTTTAATGAAAACCACGACAACAGAAGCCGTAATTAGAGTATTACGGCAACTCTTTGTGACACATGGGCTGCCAGACACCCTAGTGTCAGATAATGGGCCGCAATTCACGGCCACTCAATTCGAGGGGTACTTGGCCAAAGTGGGCATCTGCCATGCCCTCTCGGCGCCTTTCCTCCCGGCTACGAATGGCCTTGCAGAGCGTTTTGTACGCAGTGCCAAGGAGGCACTATCAAGAATTAGCCCAGGGGATTGGCAAACTAAAATTGACACCTTCCTGGCAGCGCAACATGGGACACCTTGTGTAGCCACCGGCCGCACCCCAGCAGAGCTATTAATGGGTAGGAGGCTCTGGTGCCCTTAGACAGACTTAATCCGACATACTCCCCTGATGGGTACCAAGCCACAAGGGACAAAACCAGACAAATGGTCGCAGGCAACCTTGTGTGGGCACACAACTACAGCGAGGGTCCCTCATGGTTAGGGGGGGAGATTGTAGGGGTAACAGGCCCCAAATCATATTTAGTGGACATGGGGGATGGCAGAGTTTGGAAACGCCATATAGACCAATTACGAAAAAGAATGAAAACAAATCTAGAAACCAAACAACCAGACCCTGACTACCAAACATTTGAACCAACAGCTAGCTCAGACCCGAGGCGATCGGAGGACTTATCTGAGAAAGAAGAAGTCCAGCGACGCCACACGATTCCTCCAGAAGACAGCAGGGGCGACTCTGCCAATAATCCAGGGCCGGAGGGCCAAAGGAAGGAGCTGGGAGAAACAAATAGTCCCTCCGACCAGCTCGATTCCCCTCCAGGGAATGATTTGCGCAGGTCAGAAAGAGTTAGGAGACGCCCTGTATATGTGTGCAAATAACATGCAAATATTATGTAAAAAAGGGACTAAGCGTTTTCTGGGAGGGGAGGAGTGTAATGTATTTGAATATTTGGAGGGAAATTTGAGCGGGAAAAGACACGTTCCTGATTGGCTGGTGCCTCAGCCAAAATACTATATAAAGAGAGAGGTTTGCCTGGTGTTTTTGAATATTTTAAATACGTTTATTAATAAATGCTTTTAATAATAAAAAGATAACATAAAACCTTTTTCTCAACTCTTGTTCGGTGCTGAGCTCCCAAATTAAAAAATTAAAATGCATAAAAAGAATATCCTTCAATCAACCCATCACCCAATCTCACTCCAATCAAAACATTCAACCATCCACCAAACAAGGCATCCATCCATCTATAAATCAAAACACCCATTCACCCGTCGATCAACCTGCAAATCCTCAACGACCCATTCAAAAACCCCAATCATCAACGATCAACCACTCATTACAAAAAACCCTCAATCAACTACCAATCAAAACTAGGTATGCACGCCCCTTACCTTTCCTACACTTAATTCTACAGGTCTCAAATGTAAATTATTAAATGCAAGAAGTATTGTAAACAAATTACCTGAATTTATCCTCTTAATAAACAATGGTACATTTGACATCATATTTGTTTGTGAAACATGGCTAAACTCATCCTTCACTGACTCCATTATTTCAAACAAAGAATACCAAGTCCTTCGATCAGATCGTGATCACCGCAGAGGTGGTGGAGTAGCTATTTTTTACAAAAAATCACTGAACTTAAAAAATATTCAAGTTGCACATAAACTCTCTCTATCTGAAACTATTGTATGTGACCTGTCCATCAATACCACATTAAGATTCATACTATGCTACAGAGCCCCTGACTACGACATTGCTCATGCAAATATGTTAACCTCACTACTAACATGGGCTACCTCTTGTCCATATCCTCTCATCTTTCTGGGAGACCTAAATCTACCTTCTATAAACTGGATAACAAATGAATGTACAACTGAACCAATCCATACTACTCTATACAACGCAGTTACAAACCTTGGCCTTGAACAACTAGTAACTAACAATACTAGTCTCATGAACTGCCTCGACCTCATCTTTTGCAATAACGCAAACTCAATTTATGGACTACAAGTAAAAGAACCCTTTTCCAACAGTGACCACTGCATGATAGACTTTAATCTAAACATACGTCCTCGCATAAATCGTCTCAACAATAGTACTCCAAACTACAATTTAAAAAAAGCCAACTATGACCTTATAAACAATGATCTCTCATTTCTTGACTGGCAAAATCTATTCTCAACCTGTATTACTACAGAAGACCACTATAAAGTATTCCTACTTGAAATCAATAAAATCATCAAACTATATGTACCACAAATCATCACCAAAATCAAAAGGAAAAGCAAATTTCCCATATCAATAAAAAAGCTGCAATCCAAAAAAAAAATCCCTTTGGAAAAAAAACAAAAAGGGTTATGTAGCAAACTTCAAAAACCGCTACAAAAATATCTGCAACCAAATAAAAACAGAACGTAACACTTACCACACTAAACAAGAAGAAGACCTTCTACGCACAAATTCCAGTCGTGCTTTTTGTAACTTTGTGAACAATAAACTTAAAGAAACAAGATCCATTCCACCACTAAAAGAACCTAACGGCAAAGAATGTACTGACGAAACAGTTAAAGCAAACCTCTTTAACAAATTTTTTGGCTCAGTCTTTGTAAACAGTGATGGCTCATATCCAACATCCCTCAATCATACCAAAAATGTTAACAATGACTTAACACATATAGATTCCACAGAAGATAACAACGACCTAACACATATAGACTTCACAGAAGATAATGTTGAAAAAGCCCTTTGCAACCTGAAATCATCATTATCTATCAGACCAGATGGACTACTTTTTAAAAAAACTTTCAATTAATATAGCTGAACCCCTAAGCATAATTTTTAATAAAGCCTTCAAAACTTGTTCCCTTCCAAAACTCTGGTCTCTAGCCACAGTCATCCCTATCTTCAGAAAAGGAGATCCAAGCCTTGTTGAAAATTACAGACCTATCTCTCTATGTTGTGTCTCATGCAAAGTAATGGAATCCATCATAAACCAATCCATTACACTCCATCTCGAAACAAACAACTTTCTCTCTAATAAACAATTTGGTTTCAGAAAAAAATTGTCTATAATTGAAAAAATTGTAACCTATAACTTCTCCACTGCAAAAATATATGGACTACCAACCTTGATCAAGGAAAAGCAATAGATGCAATCTACATAGACTTCTGCAAAGCTTTTGATTCAGTAGTACATGATAAACTATCCCTCAAACTAAAATCCTACGGCATTTCGGGACCTCTTCACAATTGGATAAATGCCTTCCTGTCAAACAGACAAGAAGTGGTCAAAATTGGCAATGCTATATCAAATCCTGTTCCTGTCAAAAGTGGCGTTCCCCAAGGTAGTGTTCTTGGACCAACACTCTCCATACTATACATAAATGATCTCTGTGACCTCATCTCAAGTTATTGTGTTCTCTTTGCTGATGATGTCAAACTATTTAATACCACTAATAA
>NC_080540.1:8096715-8161715 GCF_028640845.1 Ahaetulla prasina
CTTACCTGATTTTGTAATGAAACTGCATTGCTGTTTTCTCTACTGTGAGTCCTGATGGTTTTGCCAAGTTAGAATTGTTCCTGAAACATTTCCAGATCAGGTCATTCATTTTTCTCTCCTGAGAATCCTCTGGTGACTCATGTTGAATTATCTAATGAAACTTTAAAATCTCAACACTCATAGCTTCAGTGTGAGCTCTAATTATCACAAAGTTGCCATGCTATGTTAAGTTCTGGAAATACTTGAGGCTGGAGACCAGGGTAGTGACAACAGCTCTTTAATATAGGGTGAACCCAGCAACAGGCTGGGGAAAAACCTCCTTTTATACAGTTCTGGAGGCTTCGTCCAATCAACAGTGCTGATTTCCGCTCAAATATTTAAAGGTACAAACATGAATACATAACACTCCTCCTCCCAGAAAACACTTTGCCTCTATTTACATATTTATTTACATGTTATTTTTCGTAGTCAAATAACCTGGGCGTCTCTAGTTCTTTCTGACCTCGCGGTTCAGTTCTGGGTGGTGTTTTGAGCTGGTCGGAGGGGCTGTTTTCTCCTCAGCTCTTTCTCTGAAGCGGGCTGGATTATTGGCTCTTTTCTTGGCCATCCGGCCTTGGATTACTGAAACTTTCCTGCTGTTTCCCTCGGGAACCTGATGGCGTCGCTGGAACTCTGGGACCTCAGCTAAGTCTTGCGCCTCCCGGGTCATTGTCAGCTGTGAATTCAAATTGGTATTGGTCATGATCTGTTTCATTTGGTTCGGTTTGATCAGTTATTCGTTTCCTTATCTGATCTATGTGGCGCCTCCACTCGGTTGTCTGGTAGCTCTACCACGATTTTGGGCGGTTATCTTTATTATTTGTCCTCTCGAACCAACTAGGGCCGTCCCCATAGTTTCGGGCCCACACCGTATGCTCATTTCCTTGTCTTTTCTAGTTCCCCTTGTAACCCTCTGGTGTGTAATGGGGATTCAAGCAGTCAAGTGGGCACGAGTTTCCGTCCATTAGTAATTCGGCTGGGCTTTTTGTGGCGTGCTTGGGGTTCTGTGCTGAACGGCTAGGAAAAGTCTATCTTTGTTTGCCAGTCACCTGGCTTGAGCCTGGACAATGCCTCCTTAGCGCCGGGCGCTCTGCAAGGCCATTCGCAGGGTGGAAAGGCGCAGAGGGCATGTCGGATGCCCTCCTCTGCCAGGTATTCTTCAAACTGGGCTGCCGTGAATTGGGGCCCATTGGACACCAGAGTGTCCGGCAACCCGTGAGTTGAATAGGTGGCGCAGGGCTGCGATTACTGCTCGGCCGTAGTGGATTTCATGAGTATGATCTCCAACCATTTGAGAATGCATCAACAACCACTAGGAGCGTTTGGCCGTGGAAAGGGCCAGCAAAATCAATGTGGATTCTTGACCAGGGCCCTTGGGGCTTTTCCCATTCCTGACTGGGGCCGTTGGGGTAGAGGTCTGGACTCTTGGCAAGCCTGGCATTTCCCTACCCTCTCAGCAATCTCTCGTCCATGAGTGGCCACCACATAGCTTCTAGCTAACCCTTCATCCTTACGATCCTGGGTGACCCTCGTGGAGGTCCAATACCTTTCCCTTAATTTATCAGGAATTATTACGATCACCCCATAACAGGCACCCCTTCAGGCACCCCTTGAGCCGAGAGCTCATCGTTTTTAACAAATTCTTTGAACGTTCGCCCGGTAGACACCTCTCTGTACCCAACCGAGTACAGTCCTTAACACAATGTCGGTATGATGCCCGAGCCACTTCCTTAGATGTGACTGGGCCAGAGTCCAAGAGTCAATAAGTAGGATGGGCGTCCCGGTGGGGTCTTGATGCCCTGGTAGTGGGCATCGGCTCAGCGTCCATGCCCACTTCTTTTCCTGGTCGATGCTGCAGGTTGGCGGCTAAGAATATAGTCCATCGGGTCAAGCGTGGCGAAAGTGCCACAGGCGTTGGCGATCGCCAGCCAGTATCCCTAGTAGCGGTCTGTGGTCAGTCACGATTTCAAAATTCAAAGACATATTCGTGGAATTTTTAACCCCTGACACAATGGCTAGTGCTTCTTTATCTAATTGGCTGTAGTTCCTCTCTGGGAGGACATCGTTCTAGAGTAAAAAGCTATAGGGGCTTCTGTGCCGTTTGGAAGTCTATGGCTGAGTAGCCCCACCCCATAAGGAGGCATATAAACCAGCACTAGGGAGTTGTGATATTGGATGAGCAGGCTATCACTTGAGAGCAGGTTCTTTACTGCTTCAAAGCCCTATTTTCTGACTTTCCCCAAGACCAAACAGTATTTTTCCTAAGAGCCTATGCAGCGGTTCAGAGTTGCTGTTCTTTAAAAGACCGTAAAATTCACCAACCCCAGGAATGCCTGCAGCTCTGCTTTGTTTTTGGCGCTGGAGCCTTCTAATTGCCTTGACCTTGCTCTCAGTAGGTGAATTCCTTTCTTGTCTATCCGGTAGCCCAAAATCGGATTCGACCCTATCTGGCATTTGTTTGCCTTGACTTTTAATCCGGCTGTCCGGAAAATGCCCAAAACCTTTCTTAACGCTCCCCAATTCCTCCATGTTTTCCCTGAAATTAGGACATCATCAGTAGGAACTACCCTGGGAGCCCTGCAGTAGTCGTTCCATTAGGTTTTGGAACAGCCCTGGTGCCACACTGACCCCAAATTGCAATCGGTGCACTTGAATGCCCCCTGTGCGTTACAATCGTTTGGGCTTGGCTGTGCGGGCTCTACGGGCAGTTGTTGGTAGGCTTGGGCCAAGTCTAACTCAAAGACTTGCCCTTGCCCCAAGAGTGCAATAAGTGTTGCACCAGGAACCGGTGCGCTTTTCTGTAAGGCTTTGTTAGCGTCGCCTTGTAGTCAGCGCAAATTCTAATTGACCCGTCCGACTTTTGGGGTGACGATTGGCGTCTCCCACTTTGCGTGATCGACTGGCACCAAAATCCCTGATTTATGAGCTTGTCCAGCTCCTTATCGATTTTGGTTTTAGGGCAAAGGACTCTCCTCGCCTTAAGCCTAATGGGGCTACCTGGGGTCTAAGTTGAAGGAAATAGGGGTCCCCTTGTACTTGCCCAGGCAGTCCTTGAAGACATCTTGAACTCGTTAAAGAGAATGTCTTTCAGGTTACAGTCACTTCTGTAGATGCCAGTCACTCCCATGCCCAGGGCGAAACCAGTCTAGTCCCAACAGACTGGGCAGAGTTCCTTCGACGATCGTGATGGGCAGGGTCTTCTTGTATGGACCGTGCTCGACTCGAGGTGGTCCCTCGAACAGGGATGCGATTCCCTGGTAGTCGTGGACTCGTGGCCGTTGTGCTTGCAGGTGGCGCTGACGACGGACAGCGACCGCCAAAGTGTCCCAGGACATGATGGTGATCGCTGATCCGTGTCTACTTCAAGCGGCTGCGTACTCCCTCTATTTTTGGCTTGGTGAAGATCTTCTTCTCCACTGGTGGCCTATGACCACAGTTGTTTGGTTGAATGCGCCTTTTTGTTTGAGCCAATCGCGGGTCGCCTTGCCGATTCCGCGCTCTGATTGGCGATTTGAATTTTCGCGGGAAGGTTGGGCGCTCGACAAACTTGAGCTAGGTGCCCTTTCTTCCCACACGACATGTCGCGTCTTTAAACTTGCAGCGTTGGCGCTGGTGTTGACCGCAGCTTCCGCATTCGTCACGGTCCCCTTTGTCGCGTTTCTCGGTCGGCAGACCCTTCCTCATCTTCACCGTCGGATTCGGTCTGAACCTCCTCCTGGTGCACGTTGCCTTCGCTCGCCTTTTGTGGAAGGCTTTGCAGTGTCTCTGCGCTTGGAGGACATTTCATGTGCTCTGGCCGTCCAGGCGTTGGCCAGCGTCAGGTTGCTCTTTGCTGTAGCCGTCGCCCGCAACGGATGTCTTTGACCCCTCGGATGAGTTGCTCGAGGCACCTCGTCTGGGTCGCGGTATCCAGTCCTTGGGCGCTTTCTTAGGGCGGCCATGTAGTCACCGATGGATTCGCCTCCATCTGCCTTCGCTCTCCAATTCAAACCGCCGCACGTATTTGGGCGGTGTTGGTGCAGTGGTTTTAGTAAAGTCTGTAAAGTTGGCCACGACACCGACTGGGCGTTGGCTCTGCCAGGCTTCGCGATATCAATGACCTCCGGACCAGTGGCTTAGGAAATAAGCCCTTTTGTTATCTGGAACTCCTTGCAGTTCGTTGGCTTCTAGAAAGCTTTGAAGCGGGTCATATCGTTCCCTCTTTCTTGGTCAAGCAGTGCGGGCGGAGTGTAACTGGCCATCTCCGCTTTTCTGCCCTGGTTTGCTGGGTTGTCTATCGTGCTTCAGCTCGGTTCTGGTTCTCCTTAGCCTCGATATCCCATCCTCGTCGCCAATGTTAAGTTCTGGAAATGCGAGGCTGGAGACCAGGGTAGTGACAACAGCTCTTTAATATAGGGTGAACCCAGCAACAGGCTGGGGAAAAACCTCTCCTTTATACAGTTCTACTGGAGGCTTGTCAGCAACGTGCTGATTTCCTCAAATATTTAAAGGTACAAACATGAATACATATCACCACATTGAGCACTTTAGTTCTCTCTTGTGTGGGTCCTTCCATGAACCACAAGAGAGCTGTTCTAGCCCCCATTTTTGCCACATTTGGAGTATTTATACGGCTTTTTTCCAGTGTGGATTCTCTTGTGCACAATCACCTGTGATTTGCAATCTGTGCTTTTCCCACAAGAGACACATGTAGGGAGCTTTTCCACCACTGATAATTCTTGAGGTCAAAAATATGTGTGATCCCTTCTTCAGTAGTGCTTTGATTCAAGCTACTTGTTTCCTCACAGGGTGAGGCTTCCATTACTGTCTACCCTATGTGACTATCCGGTTGACCTATTTTTCCTACTGACTTCTAGATATTTCCCTCTTTTTCTGAACGGAAAAAGATTCCTTTACCTTTTCATGTAATGTATCCTTGAGTTCAGCATACTCTACTTTTTCCAGCTTGAAATATCTTCCTGATTTTCTTTTGCCCACTGAGCTGAGAGAATTGTGTAATTTTCTTAAGTAAATATTTTGATTTCTGGCTAGATTTGCTGTTTTCCCCCCAAAATTATTCCCACTTCTCCAGAGTGCTCTTGTTGCCATCCTCTTTGCCTATAAGATTCAAAGAAAAGTGTAAATTTAGTTGCTTATATAATGCTTGCAGAAGATGTGAAAAAAAGAAAAAGGATACATTACACTGAAAAAGCAAACAGGCCCCCATCCTAGAATAACCTCTTTAATTATGATTCATCGAACATTACAGAGATCTAAGTTCAAATATCCATTCAATCATAAAATTCTGTTATTGATTTGCATCTATCATAAATTCTTAGTACTGCAATGGGTTATCAGCAAATATATCTGGAAATATATTCATACAGACCGAAATTCAAATGCACATACCTACAAATGTATATATATGGGAAATACATGCTTTTTCAGCCTGAAAAAAGGTCCCAAAAGGATTGAAGTCAAGCCATCTGAGCTAATTTTAGAGATGTGGGGGCTTTAATTGATGAAATGATGCCTAAAGTCTCTGCAAGATTTGAAGCACCAGTTTTGCCCTTGGTAGTCCTCAGCTCCAAATAAGTGCAGTAAATACTGTCCACAATCTCTCTGGTGCATCCCCATTCAAGTAGTCCTAACTTATTGCCTGCATTTGGGACTGGCATCTGTATCATTAAGTGGCTCGATCATTAAGCATGATGTCACACGACAGTGCCAACTTACATCTGTTCTTCTGCAGTTGTTAAACAAATCACTGTGGATTGTTAAATTCAATTTCACCTCCCCACTGATTTTGCTTGTGTGAAGCTAGCTGGGCAGGTCACAAATGGGGATTATGAGTGTGGGATGCTGCAACCATCATAAATATGTACTGGATGGCAGAACCCAAATTGGTGCAACTCCTTTTCCTGTATCTTCATAACCACAGACTCAGTGAACAAGTGGCAAGTGAGGACTACCTATACAACTGAACATCCCCAAAAGTCCTCATTAGCTATTTTTAAAAAAGTGCTGGCTTAAGCACAGTTGAACCTGGTTAATACATGGATGGGGCACCAATAGGAAATACCATGCTGGTTGATTAGATATGGAAGTGTAACCAGTGGCAGATCAGTCTGTTATTGCCAAGAAAACAGCAGGTCCATAAGAGAATAATAAGAGTTAGAAGGGACATTGGAGGTCGTCCAGTCCAATCCCCTGCTGAGGCAGGAGACTTTGTACCATTCTGGACAAATGTCTGTCCAATCTCTTCTTAAAAACCTCCAGTGATGAAGCATCCACAATTTTTGGAGGCAAGCTGTTCCATTTGTTCTCACAGACAGGAACTTTCTCTAAGTTCTAGCTTGGGTCTCTCTATAAGTCTCCATCTGTTACTTCTTTTTCTGCTCTCCGGCGCTTTGGAGAACAGGTCAAACCTCCCTTCTACCTAAACTTGAAACTGCATCAAACAAACCTTGGTTTACACAATTAAGCAGCTGCTTCCAACCTGGATCATCTGTACATCAGGCCAGAATGCCTAACAAGGGAGATAACAGCAAAAGAGCTCCCAGGCTGTCAATTTTCAGCAAATAACCAGCAAACATAAAACTCTTAAAAATATCAGTATGGCAAACCTCCTTCAGGCTGAAGGTAATCAACAACTGGCAGATGACCTGAATGAGTTTCTACTGCAGTTTGAAAACTACAACCATCTCTCCCATCTCAGATTTTCAACAACAGCCAACTCCTACAACTGACCCCATTCATTGGGTTCTCAACAGTGATCACAGAGGAAGTGCACCTATTTCTGCAGCCAGGAAAAAGCTCCAGGCCCAGACAAGTCCTTCTTGTTAAAACTGTGCTGACCAATTGGCATCTTCATATTTTCAATAAATCACTAGAGATGTCTATGTTCCTTCTTGCTTTAAACCTCTACCATCTGGAAGACCATCAAGGAACTGAATGACTACAGACCAGTTGCTCTAACATCTGTAGTGCAAAACCTTTACTAGTGCTTTCCTACTGAAAACCATCAGATCCCTCTTAGACCCTTGCAATTTGCATGAGCAAATAGATCAACAGATGATGCTGTTATTATGGCTCTAACATCCTACAACATCTTGAGTCTCCAAAGACCTGCAGTCCTTTTGTAGACTTTAGTTCAGCATTCAATACCATCATTCCAGACATTCTTCTAACTAAATCCAGCTCAGGTGAACAGACTTGTAAATGATCACAAGCTTCCTCAAACAGCCAGCAGGTGAAGCTGCAAGATCACATCAAATACCTGTACAATTAGCACACCCCAGGCTGTGCTCTCCACTTTTTCTCTCTGTATCAGTGCATCTCAATTCTTTGTTGCTACTGAGTTGAGATGACACAACAGTGATTGGTCTCATTCAAGACAATACGAATCCGATATAGGAGGTCCACGACTGCCTTTGTGCAACCAAAACAATCTGGAACTGCACACTCAAAACCTGAAATGGTGGTAGACTTTGGAAAATTCCATACTTATCTCACAATCTTGACAACACAGTATCAACAGTAGAAACCTTCAAATTTCTGGTTCTATCATATTTGATCTCAAATGGACAGCTAACATCAAAACATCATTGGACCAAAGAATGTTCTTTCTAACTCAGTAATCAAACTGAAGGAGCTGCTGATCTTCTACAGAGAATTATTGAGTCTGTCAGTGCATCTATAACTGTCTGGTTGTTCTGAACAAGCACAGACTTTG
Source organism: Ahaetulla prasina (assembly GCF_028640845.1). Lineage (NCBI taxonomy): Eukaryota > Metazoa > Chordata > Lepidosauria > Squamata > Colubridae > Ahaetulla > Ahaetulla prasina. The sequence continues at coordinate 8,104,469 of NC_080540.1, forward strand.
AGGATTTGAACTGCAGAAAAATTTCTACCAACACTTCCATTAACTGTATACTAATCAAGGCGGGCTGAAAATATTTGCAGATTGATCCTGGACATAAAACTGTTTCAACTCCTCCCTGGCTTGAGCACTGCACACCAGAACAATGACCAAGAACAGTTTTTCCAACTCACTCTGTAAACAAATAATTTAACACTGTCAGACTATTTACTGAATCTGCACTACTATTAATCTTTCATAGTTCCATCACCAATCTCTTTCCAATGACTGTATGACTATAACTTGTTGCTCAATCCTTGATTTATATTGTATATTGATCTCAATTTTGTGTTGTAAATGTTGTCTTTGAGAGTTATTTTTCTTTTTATGTACACTGAGAGCATATCTCAGACAATTCTTGTGTGTCCAATCACATCCAATAAAATTCTATTTATTCTATTCTAAATTCTATTCTATTCTATTCTATTCTAACTATTCTATTCTATTATTCTGTTATTCACTTGACCTCTTTCAAACTCTGAAAGACTGCTATCATCTAAACAAACTCTCAGCATTTTGTTAACAATTGGCCTTGCTGCAGAACCAACCTGGCTCATCTGTACACCAGTCTGTTCCCCAGACCTCTGCAGGCAATTATTGACTTCCCAGGCCTGTCATTTAACCTGCAATTCTGATATCTTTCTAAATATTGTCCAGAACCCCTTGATTTCTATAAAGCTGTTTGTATAAAATAGTAAAGTTCTTTTATGGTTATACAACACTTAAACTAAAATTAAAATTGACCTTTGCAGACAGAGCTGTTCAGTTACATGGACAGAGAGAAACGGATACAGTCACCAGAAATCTGGGCAGTTAAGAGACATTCAGGTGCCATCTCAAAACAAGCCCACCTGGACAATTGTCCAAGCTCACCTGGATGCCTCTCAGGTCTCTGTCTTGCCTTTCAGATGCCATTGGGCTCCTCTAACAGGCTGCCCTACCCCTCCAGCCACGATCTGAGCCCAGATCCTCTTCCTCCTCCAGACATTGGGAGGTATCCCCTCAGCATGGTATCCTTCCCCAACACCAGGCAGTCTCTCTGGGGCACTGCATCAAATGTTGGGCTGTAAAAGACTTGGAAATTTTAAACCTTAAAGCAGCAACAAACCCCAGCGGTTACAGACAGAAAACCTTACAGGAAAGGGAGAGTCGGAAGGGAAGGGGCAACTGAGACCCCACCTCACTGCCCTCCCTCAGGAATTCCTTCCACTGGCACCTGGTTCTGCAGAGTCCTTGCCCTTGGCGCCCCTTGAACACCCCTCTCCAGATTTCCTCCCAGTAAGGAGAGATCAGGAAGAGGACCTGAAGGAATGGGTTCCAGCCTTCCTGCCTCCTCTTTGGGGCAGCTCTCTGTTAACCCCTTGCTGAAGCCAGCAAGGAGGTTTGTGGGGAGACCGTTCAGGGAAAACAAAAAATCAAAATAAGGATCAAGATTTAAAAGATAGTTGCATATACAACGGAAATAGATACTGAAATACTAGAATTAGTAGAATTAGGCTGGTGCGCACCACCTTTCTTTCCATTGTAACTCCCATTGAATTTGCTTTAAACTTGATCCTGGCTTCATTTTCTCTCTGGTTGAAGAAGAGAGCAAGGGAGGAGGGGATTCTCCAGCCTTTGTTTTGTACAAAACCCTGAGCAGATCCTTATTTCCTCCCCACCTCGTATTCTCTGCGCCCTGAAAAAGCAAGAGGAATGTCACTTCTGCAACAGGGATTTCTGTGGATCTGAAAAGAGACGGAAAAGGGAACAATTATTGGGAGATTTTGATTTTCTGACTTGCTTCAGTTTCGTAGACTGAAAAAGCGATACATCAGGAGCTGTATTGAATAAAGAAACTGAATGGAGATTTTATCTTATTGTGTTTGACTGTGGTGTTGGATTATATTCCTGTTTGACTTTACAAGATTCTTGGAATTTTGTTATGGAGGTTCTTTCAGAATGGATCTGACTTTATGCAGGACTACACAGAAAGTATGTATTTAATTATTCAAAATCTGAATTGATAAAAATGGGCTTTTGGATGAGAGTTTGGAGCAAATTAACCAGTGCAATTTTAAAATATGGACATCAAATGTGGATAAATATGAAGATTTGATCTAAGAAACAATGATTTAAATTTTCTTTAAATAGTTTGGCAAACTGCAATTTGTGCTACATTGTTCCTCAAATGGAAAAGACTCACAGCAATGTTTTAAGTTCTCTTTTGGACTGATGGAATATCTAATTTTGGATTTCTGGACATAAAAATTACTGGAAATATTGATTGACTTTTAAAAGCAACAAGGAAAGACAGATTGTGCACCATGGCAAGAGACAAAAGTATTATTTTTGAACAATTTTTTAAAATATTAATGACAAAAATATTAGTGTCCCAGGCAATTGTGATTATAAGAGACTAGATTTGGATATACAACTTTGATGAGGAAGGACTAGTTGAATAGATATTGTAATTAATTAAATAATATTGTAATTTTCTCTATTGAAATTTTATAAATTTTATAATCTTTTGTATTAATTTTTAAGTAGAATATGAAAGATCTTATGTAAGAAGGACTTGGGGAATTATATGTGGTTATGGTTATAGACTATAAAGATATTCTCTGAACTGGGTTGGATTTTATGCTTTAGCTGGTTTTAAATAGGATTAATTTGTTCTACTGATTTATATATTTATTACTGTTTATTGTTAATTGAGATTTGGTTATGTAAGGAGATCAGAGTTGGGAGAATTGTATAATAGTTTTGGGAAAAATATGTTTGTTTTATTTTAACTATATGTTTCTTCCACCAAATTTATGAAGGGGATTAAAGAAAAATTTTTGTAAAACAGAATGACTTAAAAGATAGTTCAGATGCTCTATACCAAAGGTATCCTCAACTTGATCTTGGATTTCAGACTGAAAACATTTCTGTTTCACCTGCAGGATCTAGTTTTTAATAATTTTATTTTATCTTCAATCAACTCTAAATTTTCCTTTGTATTAATTTTTACTTTGTAAAGCCCTGAGTCCTTTGGGAAAAGGTATAGAAACAATAATAATAATAATAATAATAATAATAATAATAATAATAATAATAATAATAATAATAATACTGAAATACTAGAATTAGTAGAAACTTGCTGTTTACTGCCAACATATATATGTATATGATGTCTTTATATACCTGCATGCTGTAAATATTTGTTTCCTGTGACACTGACATATATATTATGCCCTTTGTAGTTATAACACAAACATGACACATTGAGTAACCTCCTGGATTATTACTGGGATCTGTTGTGAAGCATCTGGCATTTGTCAAACTATATGTCCCACCTTTTGATCAGTCTTATCTCCCCCCCTCCCCTTCCAGTAAGTATCAGATTGGACATGCTAATACTCAATCTGTGTTGATTTCCATTCCCTTCACACCAAGGGGTCAAGTGGTCAGTTGTGAGAACAAAGGAAAGAGGCTCTACCCTGTTTCAGAGGATATACAAACCAAATTCCAGGAATACAAAATAGATGCCAGAATTGGATTTTATGACTTTCCTAAACAATATAAAGGTTCACATTCCTCTTGTTTGTAGATGTTACCTGCATGTATCTTGTATTTGGCAGCTAACCATTTAAGCTTGATCAAGATTAAATGCTATTTTATTCAAGCCTCTGTTTAAGTTTCTTGTTTGGCATTTATGAGCTTAAACATATTATTTTTGGACCTTACACTAATCTGCTCTAAATGCAAATTAAATTCATTGTTATTAAAGATTGGAGAAAGACCTGTAGATGTCGTTGAGACTAGAACACCCACCATCCTTCAGCATTAGATGCTTGATTTGCTGAATAATCTAACCTTATGCAGTATGTCAAGATGAGTCTTGATAGCATCTTTCCAACAGATTGCATTAAAATGCATAACTAATTCTGAGTCTGCAAAATTCTATTCTATGCCATCGGTTTTTGGCTCCCACAGACTCACACTCCTCCCAAAATATGGAGAATCTGTTTCCCTGCCTTCTCTTGTTTTAAAGGTTTCATCCATCTCAAATGAATGCACTTTCACTCTCCTTTTCCACCAATAGATTTACATGTTCACCAGGGATAAAATGAAATTAATGGAGCCAACGGATGACAATGATGCCTTAGATCAGATAATCCAGGAATGTCATCCAATTTTCTAACTGCTATCAACATTTGCAGTCATTTTCTGAGATTTCAAATGGAGAGGATCCTGAAAAGCTACAGTGCCTTCTGATTGGCAAACGTATTTAACTGTTTAGAGTGCTAAGGGAGGTTTAGCAATTATGTATTTTCATCTCTGTACCCACTGTTTGCTAATTGACTCTGCACTAGCTCCCTACTGTTTACTTATAGCTTGTCGTGTAAAGATGAGCCCTGGGAGAAGCATCCTCTTCTCAATTTCTGTTGACAGCTTGCTCATAAATTTGGAACTTACTGCTGCAAAAATGGCTTTAAGGAAAAAGTAACCACAAAAAAAATGGAATGGCTCTTTACAAATGTGGTAGGAGCCTTCTTGTAACCTGTTTGTAACTTGACATATCATGTTTTTCACTAAACTGGTGGGGGTGGTATCAGCATGATATATCTGTCCCAGCTGCAAGATTGACACCTGTGGCCTACATCATTCAGACAAATGGCTGTTCAATCTCTCTTAAAATCCTCCAGTGATGGAGCACCCACAACTTCTGAAGGCAAGGCATTTCCATTGATCAATAGTTCTCACTGAAGGAAATTTCTCCTTAATTCTAGGTTTGATTTCTTTTGATAAGTCTCTCTGTTACTTTTGTCCTCCTCTCAGGCACATTGGACAATAGATCCACTTTTTCTGTGTCAGCTCATATTGAAAGACTGCTAATGTCATCCCTAGTCCTTCTCTGTGTTGACTAGACATATCCAGTTCCTGCAATAGTTCATTGAACCTTTGGGGTACAAATAAAGAAATTACAAGACAGAGGTACATTCCAAGTCAACAGAAGAAAATAGAACAATTGTTAAAAATATATGGAAAGTTGTGAAAGTGTGCAAACTCCCATGATACCAGATTTTCAAACCATCAAAAATAGAACAATTTATAATCCGGGCGTTAGCATTATCAGAATTGTCTTCAATTCTTCAGAGATGACATGTATATATGCATTTGGACTGGTCGCTTTTTGCAGCACAAAATTGGCAGAAGCAGTACTCTATTTCTCATGTAGCCCAAGGATACTGCCCTTTTGAGATCTGTGCACCTCATCATTTCAGTGCACCTCAATTCCTTAACACAGTTTACAAAGTGTTAAGGTAGCAAACAAAACACTTTCTCAGTCACGTGATAGTGACCCAGAAGCAGCCATTTTGACAGAGGCAGACATGGCAAATTGGCTGACAACTCCACCGCATGGCCTAGACATGAATCCCAGGCACAATCAAAATAACGCTGCTTTTATGGCACAGTCCTGCAGACAAATGTCTTATCCTTCACCAACATGAGGTTCAGTGGTCTTCAAAAGATATGGAGAAGAAGGAGGTTGTGATGCCTGTGAGGTGGAGTAAGCCCTAATGATCGAGGTTCCAGTGGGAGTAGGAAATGCCTGTGGGGACACTGTAGGGAGGAAAGGTCTGTAGACCCAAAAGTTGGTGTAGTAGATCTCAAGACATTCCTGCAACCCTGAGGTAGTCACTGTTCTGTAATGACTTGAATATTTCTTAATGACTTGAATATTTTTATATTCATATTTTTAATATTTTAACAGCTTCATCAGGGAGAGAAGGAGGTGGGAGGTTGCAAGGCAATCTAAAAACCATTGCAACATGCAACTATAATTGGCAGGTCCCATTACAATGTATCTAGAGACTACTAATATGATGGCTGCGAATTCTGGGACTCAAAATCTGGAGGACACCAAGGTAGAAGATGGAAAGTCCACCTGGAAATTTATCATATACAAAAAACACCACCCAAAAGCCTTTTGAGAATTCCATTACTTCTGCAAAATGAAATATCCAAAAACTGCTGTTAACAGAAACAGGTAGTTAGCCCTTTTCATTTTCATTCACCTAGTCTAATCCTGAGACATGTTTGAGTAAAAAGAATGAGGCCAAATTAAAATAGTCAATTATCCTATATTCCTAATGAGAGATTAGAAATGAAATTCAACCCTTCTCTAAACTCATCAATGTTTCCTTCATGTGGATTTTCTTGTAGGAAATAAGAGAAGATTTATACTTGAAGATCGTCCATAGACAGGATATTTGAAGGATTTCTCTCCTGTGTGAGGCATCCAGTGTCTCATGAGGTGGAAATTTTTAATGAAACTTTTCCTACACTCTGGGCACACATATGGTTTCTCTCCTATCTGAGTCCTCTGGTGTCTCACCAGGTGGGAATTCTGGCTAAAATATTCCCACAATTAGGATGTTCCAAGGGTTTCTATCCTGTGTGAGTTCTCTGATGTCTTACCAGGTTGAAATTGTGACTGAAACTTTTTCCACACTCAACACATGCAAAGGGTTTCTCCCCTGTGTGAGTTCTCTGATGTTCCACCAGGCTACAATTCTGAATGAAACTTTTCCCACAATCAGAACATTCAAAGGGTTTCTCTCCTGTGTGAGTTCTCTGGTGTTTCACCAGATTGGAATTCTGACTGAAACTTTTACCACAAATAGGACATTCAAAAGGTTTCTCTTCTGTGTGAGTCCTCTGGTGTTCAGACTGTACCTGAAACTTTTCCACAATCAGGACATTCAAAGGGTTTTCTCCTGTGTGAGTCCTCTGATGGTTCACCAGTCAGAATTGACTGAAACTTTTCCCATCAGGACATTCAAAGGGTTTCTCTCCTGTGAGTTCTCTGGTGTTCACCAGAATTCTGACTGAAACTTTTCCCACAGAGGACATTCAAAGGGTTTCTCTCCTGTGAGTCCTCTGATGATTCACCAGGCTGATTCAAACTTTTCCCACAGTCAGGACATTCAAAGGGTTTCTCTCCTGTGTGAGTTCTCTGGTGTCTTATCAGATAGGAATTCTGACTGAAACTTTTCCCGCAATCAGGACATTCAAAGGGTTTCTCTCCTGTGTGAATCCTCTGGTGTTTCATTAGCTTGTAATTCTGACTGAAACTTTTCCCACAAAGAGGACATTCAAAGGGTTTCTCTCCTGTGTGAGTCCTCTGATGATTCACCAGGTGGGAATTCCGACTGAAACTTTTCCCACAAAGAGGACATTCAAAGGGTTTCTCTCCTGTGTGAGTCCTCTGATGATTCACCAGGCAGGAATTCTGACTGAATCTTTTCCCACAGTCAGGACATTCAAAGGGTTTCTCTCCTGTGTGTGTTCTCTGGTGTCTTATCAGATTGGAATTGTGACTGAAACTTTTCCCGCAATCAGGACATTCAAAGGGTTTCTCTCCTGTGTGAGTCCTCAGGTGTCTCACAAGGTGGGAATTTCCAATGAAATGTTTCCCACAGTCAGGACAATCATACGGCTTCTCTCCCATGTGGGTCCTCTGGTGTATCAGCAAGTTGCCATTTTCACTAAAGGATTTACCACATTGGGAGCACTTGTAGGGCATCTCTCCTTTGTGGGTCTTTCCATTAACGAAAAAGGAGCTGTTTTATCACATTCAGATAATTTGTATTTGCTTTTCTCCAGAGTGGATTCTCCCCTGCATAATCTCTTGTGATTAGAAGTTTGCTTTTCTCACAATAGGCACATCTATGCAGCTTTTTCACCATTGATATTCTTGAGAAGGTCAAAAATATGTGTGATCCCTTGTTTAGGGGTGCTTTAATTTAAGCCCTTTTCTTTCTTCCAGGGCAAGACCTGCATTACTATCTGCCCTATGTAACTATCCAATTCAGCTTTTCCTCCACACTGACTTCCAGATATTTCCCTCTTTTTCTGAAATGGAAAAATAATCTCCCCTGACCGTTTTGTATAACCTATCACTGAGTTCCACATACTCTACATTTTCCAGCTAGAAATCTGTTCTTGATTTTCTTTCCTTTATCTTTCACCTGCTAGGTGAATTGTGTGGTTTTTCCTGAAGAAAATGGAGAATATTTTTATTTTTGCTTTGCTTTTCAATGTTGCTTGTTATTCTCAGTTGTCCACTGTGATCTTATCAGCATCATCTTTGTCTGTAAGATTCAAATAAAAATGCAGCTTTTATTGTTTGTAAAAAGGTTGCAGAAGATGTGAAAAAAGTATACATTACAATGAAAAAGCAATTCCACAATGGTAGAATAATCTCTTACATTAATTGTGACATTTGACTACCGAGATCCAAGTTCAAATATCCATTCATTCATGAAATTCACTTGTTGACTTAGGTCAGTCACAAATTCTCAGCCCTGCAAAAGTTTATGTGCAAAAGTTTCAAATACAGTTATGTGAAAAAGAAAGTACACCCTCTTTGTGTTCTTTGATTTTAAGATGGAATAACATGGAATAACATGGAATAAAATGGGAAAAGGGATTCATTAGAATCCTAATGAATTGTGTTCAAATTCCACTCTTGGTGTTAGAAGATTCATATTATACAGACAAGTCAAAAAATGTTAAAGTGCTTAACCACAATTATAACTACAGGAAGTTCATAGCCGAAACCACACACAGCTTGACAGGAAACTGAACTTAGATCGCTTTGTAAGAAACCTGTGCCCTAGTTAGCAGAAGGACTCATGAAATAAGCTTATAGCAACATTTAGGGGGGCAACTGAGATAGTGGGCTGTCAATAAGCCAATCATGCTCTGATATATGCTTGTACAACCATATAGAGAAAGATTTTTTTTCGTTTTCCTGTTTCCTGTATTGTCTCAAGCATAAAGATATGTACATCAGAACACCTCGTTGTTCAGTGGGTTATATTTGCACAAAACCACTGATCCTGCATTTGATTAAACCTTTTCTGTTTGATCCCGGAATTCCTTGTCAATCCTTTGAATTCCATAACAAATTCTGGCGACCATGAAGGGACTGACAGGAAGAGGCTGTTGACCTTCCAGACGGACTGCCCTGGTGGGTAATCCCCTGTCCCAGCGTTTGAAAGCTCCAAGCCAGCTCCATAGCCCTTGCCTACGGGGAGACTTCATCGAAGGGATAGAGGACACGCCCGCCAGCGAAGCACTCCAGTCAAGGATCCTTGAGGACAAACAGAATTGGCTCTCCAGTCCGCGGACCAAGAAGACAGTCTGCAGGCGAGTATATATATATATATATATATATATATATATATATATATATATATATATATATATATATATATATAAGAGAGTGTTACCCCAATCATTTTTGGATTGGGAAGGGAGGACTGATCCTCCTCAAGGAGATGGGTGGTCGTGCCTAAGCCTCCAAGTACGTAGAAGTCTCAGTAAGAGAGTGTTACCCCAATCACGTTTGGATTGGGAAGGGAGGACTGATCCTCCAGGAGATGGGTCGTCGTGCCTAAGTCTTCAAGTAGGTAGGATTCTGTGTGGGTGGAAAGAATAGCAAAAGAAGTGGCCCACAGACACCTCAGCAATGCATGTTGGATAAATCCTAAGCCAGGTTGGAGTTCCACCTCAGCTGGTTATTCTAGGGATGATGGTGACCCAGTGGCCCCCGTTCACCTTGAGGATGGCGACTCCTCAGAATGGCCCACCTTTGGCGTAAGGTGGCCAGGGCCCACGTTTGGCATAACGTGACCAATGACCGGGTCCTTGGACCCAGAACTCATGTCGAGAGTTCACCAAAAAGTGACGGGCGATGGACATTGGGACCAATATCCCTATATTGATCAGTGGAAGACCCCCATGGCTGCTTAAGTGCCAGGCAGAATTTGCAAGAGTTTGCTTGGTGAAGTCTAAACAGACAGGGAGAAAGAAGACCTTAGTACCAAAGATTTTGAGCCAGGAAGATAGGGAGGACCTTGTTAGACCTCCTCCCTACATTCCTAGACCAGGTGGAAGCATACCAGCCAAATAAGACCAATGGCCCCTCCAGCTATTAAGACTGAACTGATCACTGTACAGCCAAAAGCAGTTGATCTGAAACAGAACAAAGACAAGAACAGAAAAGCCTCTGTGTCTTCGGTTAGTTCCGATGACTCAGTGTCAAGTGAAAAGACACAAGAGATAATTGATCTCATGTCCACAATCATAGAAAGCCATAAACCAACCTGGCAGGACATGCAGCAACTTCTGACCACATTGTTAAATCTGGAAGGGAGAGAAAAATATAGATTGGCAAAGGACAAAGTCCTTAAAAGGAGATATCCTGATGATCTGCAAGGAGCCCACCAGCAGTGTGATATGGCTGCTGTAGAAGCAGATCCCCATTGGAACCCAGGAAATAATCAACACATGACTGAGCTGGGTCAGTATCGTGAGTTATGTCTAAAAGCCTTAAGAGAAGCGGCCGTGAGGCCTGTTAATTACAATGCAGGGACACATGTATGGCAGGAAAAGACTGAGTCACCAGCATCCTTCCTAGCCAGATTAATTGATGCCTATAAGATAAATACAGGAATTAATATTGAAGATCCCCAAAACCGTGCTCTGCTAATTGAAAGGTTTATAACTCAGAGTGCTCCAGTTATCAGAGCAAAATTATAGAAGATAGAAGGAACCCTAGGGAAGAATGTATCAGAGATAGTGGAAATAGCCCAGAAGGTAAATAGGAATAGAGACAGAGAAGAAGAAAAGAAATGGGATGTACAGAAGAAAAAAAGTGGAAATTATTATTTTATTATTATTATTTATTAGATTTCTATACCGCCCTTTTCCCGAAGGACTCAGGGCGGTGTACAGCCAAAATAAAAACAAACAATACAATATACAATTAAAACAAGAATTTAAAAACTTATTACACAATTGGCCTAAGACTTTAAAACATTTAAAATTCTAAAAACCCATTAAAATTCATAATATAAATTTAAAAACCAACAAAATTTAAGCCAGCCCTGCGCGAATAAATAATTGTGTTTTCAATTCGCGGCGGAAGGTCCAAAGGTCAGATATTTGGCGTAAACCAGGGGGAAGTTCGTTCCAGAGAGTAGGAGCCCCCACAAAGAAGGACCTTCCCCTGGGGGCCGCCAGCCGACATTGTTTGGCGGACGGCACCCTGAGAAGTCCCTCTCTGTGTGAGCGTACGAGTCGGTGGGAGGCATGAGGAAACAGTAGGTGGTCCCGTAAGTACCCAGGCCCTAAGCCATGGAGCGCTTTAAAGGTAGTAACCAGAACCTTAAAGTGCACCCGAAAGACCACAGGCAGCCAGTGCAGTCTGCGCAGGAGTGGTGTTACATGGGAGCTACGTGGAGCTCCCTCTATCACCTGCGCAGCTGCATTCTGGACTAACTGAAGCCTCCGAGTGCACCTCAAGGGGAGCCCCATGTAGAGAGCATTACAATAATCCAAGCGAGAGGTAACAAGAGCATGAGTGACTGTGCACAAGGCATCCCGATCAAGGAAGGGGCGCAACTGGCGAACCAGGCGAACCTGGTGAAAGGCCCTCCTGGAGACGGCCGTCAAATGATCTTCAAACGACAGCCGTTCATCCAGGAGAACACCCAAGTTGCGCACCCTTTCCTTTGGGGCCAATAACTCGCCTCCAACAGTCAGCTGCAGCCGGGGTGCCGGCATCCACAGCCACTCTGTCTTGGAGGGATTGAGCTTGAGCCTGTTCCTCCCCATCCAGACCCGTACGGAAATGTTGGCAGTAGCCTTAGGAGGAATGAAGATCGGTCCCAACCAATGCGCCAACTGTAAACAGGAAGGCCATTGGAAGAATGAATGTCCCAGAAGAGGAAAAAGAGGAATAGGACCCCGTTCTGGAATGAGAGGAAGAGGAATGAGAGGAAGAGGATTGAGAGGACCCAGAGACCATCAAGGCAGCCATCATATAGTGGAGGAAGAGGAAAGGCCATATCACCAGGACAGTCAAGATAAAGAAATGATAGGACTGGCTGAAATAGATTGGGAAGACTGAAGGGGTAGGGTTCTGAGGCCCCACCCCCTGAATCCATATAAAATTGAAAGTGGGAGGACAAATGGTCTCAATGTTAATAGATACGGGTGCAAGTCGATCCGTATTAAATAAAATTATTGGAACCCCCTCGGAGAGGTCAATAAAAATACAAGGCATGTCAGGGAATGCCAGTATCAAATCACTTTTAAACCTACTCAAATGTCAAGTAGAAAAAGGTTCAGTAACCCACCAATTTGTGTATATCCCTGAATGCCCAATAACTTTCCTGGGATGAGATTTATTGAGTAAATTGCAAGCTACAATTTCATTCAATGAAGAAGGACAAAAATTAATAGTACAACATCCAGTGACAGAGACATGAGATTAATGATGGCAATAGAAACTAGTTGTGGGATAGATTGGAAACAGTTCAAAGTACCAAATTTATGAACTGAAGATAACCCCCCGGGTTTGCCAAAAATGCCATTCCAGTAGAGGTACAACTCAAGCCCAATTATCACCCAGTAAATGTCCCACAAAGATATTACTCCACAGAAGCTTTACAAGCAATCCAGGACTTAACAGAAAAATATCTTAATGCCCATATTCTGAGTAAGACCTGATCTCCATGGAACACTGCTATTTTGCCTGTGAGAAAGCCTAATGGAAAATGGAGGCCAGCCCAAGATCTAAGACCCCTTAATAGGCAGGTGGTCACTCTACACGCTTTAGTCTCCAATCCCTATGTTTTACTTAGCACATTGCCTGCCTCTGCAGGCTGGTTCTCAGTAGTAGATCTGAAAGATGCCTTCTTCACTATTCCATTAGCAGAAGGGAGCAAGAACCTGTTTGCTTTTGAATGGACTAATCCTAAAACTAGAGTAAAGACCCAATATACGTGGACTCGCAGACCCCCAGTACTTTTCACCCCTATTCAGGGATATCCCGACTTGGGGCATAAGTGGGGTATAGAGACACAAAAACTAGTCAAGGAACTACAATTGCATAACTATCAAGTGAGCAAATTAAGGAATTATGTCCTAGAACAGGTTCCACCCCCAGAAATGACTCCAACACATACCTTTAAACCAGGAGATAGGGTATGGGTCAAGCATTGGAAAGATGACCCCCTGATGCCTAGATGGAAAGGACCCTACACTGTTATAATGAGCTCTCCATTAGCACTTAAAACGCTAGAAGGGAAGAGCTGGATCCATTGGACCAGACTGAAGGCGGCAAAAGACTCTGACCCAGTACAATATCAAGTGCAGAGGACAGATAGACCCCTAGTACTGAGATTCACTAGAAAGCATCATACTGGACCTGACCGGAAAAGGGTTCTCAACGTATAATGTGAAGATAGACTTTGCTGAATCCTACCGGCAATGCATTCTCTACGCACAGTCTGAGACAACAAGCCTTGCCGAATCACTCCGGAAGCTGATTCCCGGCACAAGGCCGAAGAATTTGGATGAGGAACACACCGTGAAAAAGATTTAATATGTTTTAGAAAATATTTGCTCGAACATATGCAGCTATAGTAGCAGTAACTTTGGCTATAGTGAACTTGATTGTGTTACTTGTGTTTTGCTGTGTAGGACAGTTATTCTTTTGGGGTCGCCCCCAACACAAAAGAACTGGTACTAAGTCAACAACCATTGACTGTGATAGCGACCAGTTCGACACTCCTGTAGATATTTATGTTTGAGGAAACCTGGGAGTGGGGACTCTGGGCCACTGTCCTATTCCTAGGTCTGTGGACATTGTGTATAACGAACAAGAACTGGTTTTTTGGGCTACCTAAGACTAATCTTCCCCTACAAATCACATATACGTCTAAACCCTTTCCTGACGTGGTGATTTTGTACACAAAAGGTCTAGGAAGTGAATAAGGTCTTGTGAGAGTAGAGAGAAGACAATCATGACCTTTCTGTGGCTTGGGATGTTATTGGCAGGGAGCCTACTGAGTAATAGTGCCCTGAACAGTAGTTCCCAAGGTTGTGAGAAGGCCCAAGAAATCCCCCATGCCCTTGAAGGAAGATTCGGGGATGTGGAGCTGGACAAAAACAGGTCACAGAGTGAGGTCACCTTGGATCAGGTCTGCTCTTGCCAACGATGTGTCATTTCTGATAGGTGGCGTAGATACCAACCTAGACCCACTCCTAGGCCTAAAGAGAAGCTCCTGACAATTCCTGTGAAGGGAGGAGTAGACAAAAGGGAGAACGGGCCTTTGCAACAACTGAGAAAAGGGGATGACCTGTTGAGGATCTTGGAATTGGGACATAGCCTCGTTAACCAGTCTGACCCTGCCTTGGGTCAAAAATGCTGGCTATGTTTGTCAGCTGGTCCTTCATCCTATCATGCTGTTCCAGTTGAACCAGATCTCTGGGCCAGAACCAAACCACAATATTCCTTGAGAAAGACATTGGAAGGAGAACCCATGGGGCAGCGGGCAAATTGCAAGGAGACTTTTATCATGCATTCAGGAGACTGGGAGTGAGCCGCCTTCCCTTTGTTGGCCCAATAGCCATTGGTGTGGAGATTCTAGGCTCACCCACCTTGTGTGTGAAGAGACATCAAGAGGCTGGTATTCCAGTAGGGTCTCCCTGAAAGGAGAACAGGAGAACAATGTCCATCAGAAATAAGCCTCACTCACCCCTTATGGATGTAAAATTAACCAGGGGTATGTCTCCTTCCGCCCACCACTTATTTCAAAAAAAGGTCTCCTTCACACGGACACCATTTGTCTCCCTTGTGAGATGAGGAGGATGGAATCTGTCTTTGGAAAATTGCCCAAAAATATTTCAGCCACCTCAACTCCCTATCTGGCTCTCCATTCGTGTTAAATCAGGTTTATGTATCCTCTTTCTCCCTGGAAATACCACTTCCCGGTATCTCTTCGAAGGTCCAATTCTCAGAGATAAACAAAAGAATCCTTCACTAGAAGTCCCATTACAGCCGTTGACTGGCATGCTAGTGGCAGGGACTTTTGGGGTTTGGACTAATGAAAAGAACCACTGAGATCATGCCTTTTCTATGAACATAGGTGTATGTATTGGGGAAAATGGAGTTTTCTTCTTATGTGGGGGGAATGCATATTTGTGTTTGCCTACAAACTGGCTCCAAACCCCTTGATGAAGATGATGATTCTGATACAGGAACATATATGCAACTAGAACCCTGGGATTGCAGAGACTGCCCCCAGAAAATGGGAATTGAGGGTTATTCATGTGTATCATTTACCCCTTTTCTTCTTATTGAAGTATTCTCAACCTGGGTTGATTATGTTATGCTACATATTATAGATTTGCTTCACTTATCAAGATGTTGTAAATGCTCCAACATTGGACATTCTTAAGAATTATCTGTTTGGAATAATATAGGGTATCCTGCCTGGGCGGGGTTGGACTAGATGACCTGCAGGGTCCCTCCTAACTCTGTTTAAGACTGTGCTGCCGCGCTTCCTGTGCAGAGCAGAAAACAAAAGAACAGAGTTCTGTCTTAAGGCAGCACCTCCCATACCTCCGCCTCTTTATGCACTAAGAAAGACCGGAAAGAGCAGTCTTACCAAGACCAAGAAGAAAAAAGAGAGTTTTATTAGGTATATTCATATTCATGTCCATGGCTCTACATGAAAAGCTCTGCGCATGTGCAAGATGGCGGCTTGCTAGAAGATCGGAGCCGACGACGGGATGATCTGCGGTGGATGGCGGCGTCCTGGTGGCAAGCCGAGCTGCCTGCTCCCTCCGGCCTGCTGTATCATCCCCTTGGCAGCCGTGGGAGAGGTCTGTGGACCTTCTCGGACTCACGGCTGCTGAGAACGAGGCCGGGAGGGCGAGGACGAGCGGCGGATGGCGGCCATTTTCCTGGGCGCGGGGTGAGGCTGCGGCTCATCGTTTGCTGATGAAAGACGAGGCCGCGGCTTGTCCTTCTTCCTGCAGTGGAACATCCGCGGTGTTCCGACCTTCCCCCCGGCCGTGCTTCGAGCGGCGATGGGGGTGAAGGGTTGTTGCCGGTTCTCCTATCGTCTTCCCTGCCTCAGACTCTCTACCAGGGTGTCACGTTCTGCTCCTTGGGAACCTGCGGCATTTTACAGCGTGCCGGCCTTCCTCGGAGGTGCCTGGCCTGGCCCTTGGAAAAGGCCTGGCCCTGTGGAGTGGTCAGGCTTTTGGACAGGACCTGGATTTTTTGGAGCGAGTGGCCTGCCTGGGAGAGGTTTTGGCCTTGGAGCATCTTGGCGGAGGGCAGCGGTGTGGTAGGCGTCGGAGGAGTCCTGGCCTACTTTGGCCTGTTTCTTCCCATTAGTGCAATGTGCAATGTCATCTGCACTTTACATGGCCTTTTGGGACTCTTTGGCCATGATTGTTCCCTTGGAACTGCTGTGGAAGATGTCTTGAGACCGGTTTGCGATCTGCCGGGGGACTTATCCGGAAACAACGGTGGACACCGATGGCGGTGATAGAAGAGCCACCTACCTCATTTTTAAGGATTTTAGGACTGAGCTATGGGCGGATTAGCAGTATATCCTGGACTTATTGAGATCCTTGGACCAGGACTTTATTATGGACTAGTTGCCATAAATGCTATCTGCCTATTTTTTCCATCTTTTTTCCATCTTTATACTATTTCTGTCATCATATGCCAGCCCCGATTTGAAGAGTCATCAGATAATGGGTATCCATTTGAGGAACTGTTACGTAATATTCTCCCATCCTGGGACAGTATCACCTCTCGCCGACTTCTATCTTATCTATGTGATATTCAGTACATGAACTCTTGCACCTGCGAGGTGCCCCCGCCTCGCAGGAATGGCCCGCCTCATTACCGAGGGCCGGCCTCAATGACGGGTCTTGGGACCCACAGAGGTGGCATGCATTGAGGAAGAGTCTTTGGGGTTTTTTAGATAGGGAATTTTTAAGGGGTGGGAGGGTAAGGGCGGGTGTTGGGGGTCCCGTCGGGAGGGGGGCCAGTTTCTGTGTGTGCTCGCGGGGTTCATTTAACAGGTTCGAAGGTTATGGAGGAGGATTGCGTTCCTTTTGGTGAGGGTGGTACTATTTGTACGGTAAGTGGGAGGGGCAGATATGGCGGAAGTGAGGGCTCGCATCGTTTTTGGGGGGCGCGCGCTCGATGTTTGAAGGCAATCGCGCGCCCCGATCCCTCAGACTTCTCCCGTTCCCCGGATGGTCAAGACCCTCAGAGCCTAGGCCTCCGGCTGATGTTGTGCAATGCACAGTCCATGGCTAACAAGGCCCCCCTAATTTATGATCTTATCTAGGGGGGTTCTGCGGACCTTATGGGCGTTATGGAAACCTGGTTGGGCACAGAAGGGGGCGTGCCCCTTGTTGAAATGTGCCCACCGGGTTTCCGAGCATTCCATCAGCCGAGGGCCCAAGGTAGGGATGGGGGGGTGGCGGTTGTTATTAAGGAGAGTCTAGAGCCGAGGGAGACCACTGTACCTCAGATTGCCGGCTGTGAATCCCTCTTTGTGAGGTGGGGTCATAGGTGTCAGATGGGCTTGTTTGTCACATACCTGGCTCCTTGCTGCGTGACAGCAGCCCTGCCCGAGCTCCTGGAGGTGCTTGCTGGAGTGGCAGTTGAGACCCCCAGACTTATGGTCATGGGGGACTTTAACCTGCCATCGACTGGCATGTCATCGACAGCAGCTCGGGAGTTCATGGCTTCTATGATGGCCTTGGACCTGACTCAAGTAGTCGATGGCCCTATTCACATTGGGGGAGGCACGCTGGACCTGATTTTTATCTCTGGACAGTGGTTGAAGGATCTGGACTTGAGAGATTTAGTGACTGAACCTTTGTCATGGTCAGATCACTCTCTCCTTTGTCTAGACTTTCTGACCGCCACTCAACACTGCAGGGAGACGGGACCAATACGTTGATTCCGTCCCAGGCGCCTGCTGGACCCGGAGAGGTTCTGGATGGGAGGGTCTGGCTCACGGCACGGCTGAAGAACTAATCGCAGCTTGGGAACTGGCCACGACTGGGGCTCTAAACCATGTCATGCCTTTGCGGCCTCTGACCCGGCATAGGTCTCAACCAGCTCCTTGGTTCTCCAAGGGGCTGAGGGAGATGAAACCCCGGAGAAGACACCTAGAGAGTTCCTGGAGGTCCAGTCGTTCAGAGGCTGATCGGACACTAGTTAGGTCATATAATAGGACCTACCTAGTGGCATTGAGGGAAGCGAGACGTTGTTACGTCTTCTCCCTCATTGCGTCGGCAGATAACCGCCCGGCCGCCCTGTTTCGGGTGACTCGCTCTCTCCTTCAGCAGGGGGAGCGGGATGACCCGGTGCAGGGGCGTGCCTTGTTGAAATGTGCCCACCGGGTTTCCGAGCATTCCATCAGCCGAGGGCCCAAGGTAGGGATGGGGGGGTGGCGGTTGTTATTAAGGAGAGTCTAGAGCCGAGGGAGACCACTGTACCTCAGATTGCCGGCTGTGAATCCCTCTTTGTGAGGTGGGGTCATAGGTGTCAGATGGGCTTGTTTGTCACATACCTGGCTCCTTGCTGCGTGACAGCAGCCCTGCCCGAGCTCCTGGAGGTGCTTGCTGGAGTGGCAGTTGAGACCCCCAGACTTATGGTCATGGGGGACTTTAACCTGCCATCGACTGGCATGTCATCGACAGCAGCTCGGAAGTTCATGGCTTCCATGACGGCCTTGGACCTGACTCAAGTAGTTGATGGCCCTACTCACATTGGGGGAAGCACGCTGGACCTGATTTTTATCTCCGGACAGTGGTTGAAGGATCTGGACTTGAGGGATTTAGTCACTGAACCTTTGTCATGGTCAGATCACTCTCTCCTTCGCCTGGACTTTCTGACCGCCACTCAATACCGCAGGGAGACGGGACCAATACGTTGGTTCCGTCCCAGGTGCCTGATGGACCCGGAGAGGTTCCGGACGGAGCTTGGGCCGTTTCCTGAGGGTCTGGCTCACGGCACGGCCGAGGAACTAGCCGCAGCCTGGGAACGGGCCGCGGCTGGGGCTTTAGACCGTGTCGTGCCTTTGCGGCCTCTGACCCGGCATAGGTCTCAACCAGCTCCTTGGTTCTCTGAGGGAGATGAAACGCCGGAGAAGACGCCTAGAGAGTTCTTGGAGGTCCTGTCGTTCAGAGGCTGATAGGACACTAGTTAGGTCATATAATAGACCTACCTAATGGCATTGAGGGAAGCGAGACGTTGTTACGTCTCCTCCCTCATTGCGTCGGCAGATAACCGCCCGGCCGCCCTGTTTCGGGTGACTCACTCTCTCCTTCAACAGGGGGAGCGGGATGACCCGTTACAGGGACGTGCTGAGGAGTTTAGTGGTTATCTATACGATAAAATCGTTCAGCTTAGGGATGGCCTGGACCAAAATTGGGTGGATCCAGGTGAGATGTCGGAGAGCTGTCTTGTTGAGACTGTTTGGGATGAGTTTGACCCTGTGGCTCCCGAGGACATGGACAGGTTATTGGGGAGGTTGAATGCCACGACATGTTTACTGGACCCGTGCCCCTCCTGGTTGGTACTGGCCACGCAGGAGGTGACATGAGGCTGGCTCCAGGGGATTACGAATGCTTCTTTGTTGGAGGGGTTCTTCCCGGCTGCCTTGAAAGAGGCGGTGGTGAGACCTCTCCTCAAGAAGCCTTCCCTGGACCCAGCTGTATTAGGTAATTATCGTCCGGTGTCCAACCTTCGCTTTGTGGCGAAGGTTGTAGAGAGTGTGGTGGCATGTCAATTACCCCGGTACCTGGATGAAACTGTCTATCTAGACCCGTTCCAGTCCGGCTTTCGGCCCGGATACAGCACGGAGTTGGCTTTGGTCGCGTTGGTTGATGATCTCTGGAGGGCCAGGGATAGGGGTTATTCTCTGCCTTGGTCCTACTAGACCTCTCAGCGGCTTTTGATACCATCGACCATGGTATCTTGCTGCACTGGTTGGAGGGATTAGGAGTGGGAGGCACTGTTTATCGGTGGTTCTCCTCCTATCTCTCTGATCGGTCGCAGACGGTGTTGACGGGAGGGCAGAGGTTGACCCCGAGGCGCCTCACTTGTGGGGTGCCACAGGGGTCGATTCTCTCGCCCCTCCTGTTCAACATCTATATGAAGCCACTGGGTGAGATCATCAGTGGTTTTGGTGTGAGGTACCAACTGTATGCTGATGATACTCAGCTGTACTTTTCCACACCAGGCCACCCCAACGAAGCTATCGAAGTGCTGTCCCGGTGTCTGGAGGCCATACGGGTCTGGATGGGGAGAAACAGGCTCAAGCTCAATCCCTCCAAGACAGAGTTGCTGTGGATGCCGGCACCCCGGTACAGTCAGCTACAGCCGTGGCTGACTGTTGGGGGCGAGTCATTGGCCCCAATGGAGAGGGTGCGCAACTTGGGCGTTCTCCTGGATGGACGGCTGTCTTTTGAAGACCATTTGACGGCCGTCTCCAGGAGAGCTTTTTACCTACGGGACTGTCTGCTGCCACCGATTGCCTCCCACTGACCCGTGTGCTCTCACAGGGAAGGACTCCTTAGGGTGCCGTCAGCCAAGCAGTGCCGACTGGCGACACCCAGGGGAAGGGCCTTTTCTGTGGGGGCTCCCACCCTCTGGAACGAGCTTCCCCCAGGACTTCGTCAACTTCCTGACCTTCGAACCTTTCACCGCGAGCTTAAGACACATCTATTTATTTGCGCAGGACTGGACTAGAATTTAAAATTTTAAATTTGGTTTTAATTGGGTTTTATTATTTTTACCATAATTTTTTAATATTCGGCCTTATTTAATAAGTTTCTTAATTGATGTTTTATTTTGTATTTATATGTATGTTTTTATCAGACTGTAAACCGCCCTGAGTCCTTCGGGAGATAGGGCGGTATAAAAATATGATTAAATAAATAAAATAAATAAATAAATGCAAAAGTTTTATCCTTTCCTTTCCTTTGCTATATGTTCTAAAACTGAATTAGGTATATTATGCTAAAGATTATATGCTTGCTTTGTTTATTAAGAATTGTGGAATGTTATCCTACTAAAGACCTTGGATAATGGAAGTTTCTGCATAAA
Source organism: Ahaetulla prasina (assembly GCF_028640845.1). Classification (NCBI taxonomy): domain Eukaryota; kingdom Metazoa; phylum Chordata; class Lepidosauria; order Squamata; family Colubridae; genus Ahaetulla; species Ahaetulla prasina. The sequence goes on from NC_080540.1 coordinate 8,125,488, forward strand.
AATAAACTTCCAAAGGGGGGAGTAAGCTGGAATAACACGGAATAACATGGAATAAAATGGGAAAAGGGATTCATTAGAATCCTAATGAATTGTGTTCAAATTCCACTCTTGGTGTTAGAAGATTCATATTATACAGACAAGTCAAAAAACGTTAAAGTGCTTAACCACAATTATAACTACAGGAAGTTCATAGCCGAAACCACAGAAAGCTTGACAGGAAATTGAACTTAGATCGCTTTGTAAGACACCTGTGCCCTAGTTAGCAGAAGGACACATGAAATAACCTTATAGCAACATTTAGGGGGGCAACTGAGATAGTGGGCTGTCAATAAGCCAATCATGCTCTGATATATGCTTGTACAACCATATAGAGAAAGATGTTTTTTTCGTTTTCCTGTTTCCTGTATTGTCTCAAGTATAAAGATATGTACATCAGAACACCTTGTTGTTCAGTGGGTTATATTTGCAGAAAACCGCTGATCCTGCGCATGATTAAACCTTTTCTGTTTGATCCCGGAATTCCTTGTCAATCCTTTGAATTCCATAACAATTTTACATATCATGACATAGTAAAAATCATCCAGACCTTAGCAGTTCTTAAAAATGGGTAACTATAATGTCAGATGAACAAAAACAGATGACACATTATACCCATGTCATCATTTTTTTTTACAAAAACAAAGCCATAACAGAGACATGAAAAAGTAAAAACACTCTTACTTCTTCCATAGGTATGAAGAGGCAACGCAGCAGCCAGTGCTATTGATCAAATGCCCTTGATCAATTATCATCAGCAAATGTGACTATATCTATAAAAGCCGAAGTTGTAGGAGTTTCCTGGTCTCCAGCATTGCGATGTGAATTAAATACTAAAGAGTAAAGATATCAGTGGGGATCTTAGAGAAGCAATTGTTGCTGCCCATCAATCTGGGAAGGGTTGTAAGTCTATTTCCAAACAATTTAAAGACCATCATTCTACATTCTACATTCACAAACGGAAAACATTCAAAACAATTGCCAATCTTCCCAGGAGTGGAAGTCCCAGCAAAGTCACCCCAAGTTCAGACAGTGCAATGCTCAGAGAAATTACAAAAAATCCAAGCATTACATCTCAGGCTCTACAGGCCTCATTTAATAATAATAATAATAATAATAATAATAATAATAATAATAATAATAATAATAATAATAATAATAATAATAATAATAATAATAATAATAATAATAATAATAATAATAATAATAATATTTTAATTTATAGACCGCCCTTCTCCCGAAGGACTCAGGGCGGTGAACAGCCAGTTAAAATACAGAAAAACAGACATTATTAAAACAACCCTTAAAAAACTCATTCAATTGGCCAAGACTAAAACACAATTACCCCCTATAAATTATTAAAAAATTTTAAACCCCAATTAATCAGATTAAAAAAATTTTAAAAATCAAGCCAGTCCAGCGAGACGAAACAAATAGGTTTTAAGTTTGCAGCGAAAGGTCCTAAGATCAGACAATTGCCGAAGTCCAGGGGAAAGCTCGTTCCACAGGGTAGGAACCCCCACAGAGAAGGCCCTCCCTCTGGGGGCCGCCAGTCAACATTGTTTGGCTGACGGCACCCTAAGGAGTCCCTCTCTGTGAGAACGCACCGGTCGCTGGGAGATTGAAGCCGGCAGAAGCCGGTCCCGTAAATATCCCGGTCCTAAGCCATGGAGCGCTTTAAAGGTCATCACCAAAACCTTGAAGCGCACCCGGAAGACCACAGGTAGCCAGTGCAGTCTGCGCAGGATAGGTGTTACATGGGAGCTGCGCACTGCTCCCTCAATAACCCGCGCAGCCGCATTCTGGACTAACTGGAGTCTCCGAGTGCTCTTCAAGGGGAGCCCCATGTAGAGAGCATTGCAGTAGTCCAGGTGAGATGTAACGAGAGCATGAGTGACCGTGCATAGGGCATCGTGAGAGAGCATGAGTGACCGTGCATTTAGCATGTTAAGTGTTAAAGTTCATGACAGTACAATTAGAAAAAGACTGAACAAGTATGGTTCGTTTGGTAGGGTTGCCAGGAGAAAGCCTTTGATTTCTAAAAAGGACATGGCAGCAATGCTTGCGTTTGCAAAGTTACATCTGAACAAATCACAAAACTTCTGGAACACTGTCCCTTAGACAGATGAGACCAAAGTGGAGATAAAGCCCACAGTTTACTACCCTTTTCTACTGCTACATGTAGGGATGAATGAAACAAAAAAGAACTTGAATACAATATTGAGAGATCACAAGCATCTAGGTAAGAACGTTAAGGAGTTAGATGCACAAGTAGTTTTTCTCATCTGTACTGCCAACGAAAGGTCAACACCTGGTAAGATAACAAAGGATTCTAGAAGTGAACTGGCTAAAGGGTTGGTGTCGCCAAAAAACCTTTGGATTCCTGGATCATGGTCTGTACTACCTTCATGATAGGCTTTTGGCAAGGGATGGGCTGCATCTCACGGAGACTGGGAAGAATATTTTTGGAAAATGACTGGCTCAACTTATCAGAGGGGGTTAAACTAAAATTGAGGGGGGAGGATGACCAATCTTTAGGATCTCCAGGACCTAATTCCAAGCAGAAATCCCTAGAAAGCAAGTCAAATAATGAGGTAAGGAGGAATGGAAAGGAAGACAAACTCAAATACCAAATAGGCAACATAGGAAGCATACCCACAGACCAATATAAAGACCTCAAGTGCCTATATACAAATGCATAAAGTTTGGGGAACAGAGGGAACTTGAACTATTAATAACATGAAGGTAGTTGGAATTACAGAAACTTGGTGGGATGAAACCCATGACTGGAAGATACTGATAGAAGGTTACAAAGAGCAACCAAGATGATTAGGGGACTGGAAGCTAAAACATATGATGAACAGTTGCACGAACTGGGCATGGCTAGTCTAGTGAAGAGAAGGACCAGGGGAGACATGATAGCAGTATTCCAGTATTTGAGGGGCTGTCATAGAAAGGAGGGGATAAAGCTATTTTCCAAGGCACCTGAAGGCCAGACAAGGAATAATGGATGGAAACTGACCAAGGAGAGATTCAACCTAGAAATACGGAGACATTTTCTGACAGTGAGAACAATCAACCAATGGAACAGCTTTCAGAAGTTGTGGGAGCTTCATCACTGAAACTTTCAAAAAGAGATTGGACTGCCAAATGATGTAGGGTCTCCTGCTTGGGCAAGGAGTTGGACTAGATGACCTAGAAGGTCCCTTCCAATTCTGTTAATCTTTATCTGTAAGGATGTGTGACCATCATTAATGTTAACCAGTTGGCAGCATCCAAACCAAACAGGCCAACCTGCTTCTGGTCTTTCCTCTAACCTGTCCTTAACTCACCTTCCATCTGATGCTTTGATCCTTGGAAGAGCACAAATAACACTCTGCACACCACCTTCCTCCCATGAGTGATCCGGAAGAGGAAGTTCATCTGCGCTTCTCCTCTCCTCCCATCCTATCTAGCAATACAGTACTCAATGGTTTCAGTTCCTTTTAGCTCCAACAGATGGAGCTCTTGTGCTGTTGGCTTTCTAAGTGCAGATGCTGCCTACCTGACTGCCATCTCATCCTAGGAGGTCAAAAAACAGGCTTGTCCTGTTTCTGCCTAAGGCATCTGCAAGATGTTTTCACTGATTACATGCTGTCAAGTCGTTTTCGACTCCCAGCAACTGAGCCAAGTGAAATGTGAAACTACTTAGCTTGTGAAGTTTCACTACGTGGGAAAAGTCCTAAAAGTTTATGAAGTTCAAACTGAATTATGGAATAGGAGTTGGAAAGGACCATCTCTCTAAGCAGGAGACTCTATACTATTCTGGACAAACAGAATGTCCAGTCTCCTCTTTAAAGATCTCATTGCTGGAATACCCACAAGTTGTGGAGGCAAGCTGCTCCACTGATTGATTGGTTTCACGGACAGGGGCTGTCTCAATTCTAGGAAGGATTTGGTTTTGATAAATCTCCCTCTGTTACTTCTTTTACTGCTCTCAGGCACTTTGGGGTATAGGTTGACCCCCTCTTAATGTGTCAGTCCCTCAAATACTGCAAGATTGCTATCACATCAGTCTTAGTCCCCTGTGTCAGACATATCCAACTCTTGCAACTGCTCATCCGATGCTTTAGCCTCCAGTCCCCTAGGTACCTTTGTTGCTCTTTTCTGCACTATTTCTAGAGTCTCAACATCTTTTTTTGTATCATGGCAATCAAAATTGGACACAGCATTTCAAGTGCAGCAGTAATTCATTACTAACACGTCAGGTGATTTTTGATGCTATCCCGCTGGTGATGCAGACTAGGACTGGGTTGGCTTTTTCTGCAGCTGCAGCACACTGCTAGTTCGTACTTAAGTGGTTGTCCGTTAGGACTCCTACATCCCTCTCACAATTACTGATGTTGGGAAAGGTACAACCTCTCCTATGGATGCACATTTAGGAGGGATCGGGGTCGGTTGTAATGTCAAATGGTCACAAAGTGACTAGTCATATGTTAGTATGACCAATCTCTTATGTTAAAGGAATTCAACCCCAGGTTTTTCCATACATTTTTGTCTACTCACTGTTTCCATCCGTGGGGACCTCAGCTACAGGTAGATTACTTTAACAATTACAGGTTATATGCATTTTAACAATTGCAGTGGGTTAGAAACTGTATGTGTGTGGAGATAAAATAGAATAGAATAACAGAGTTGGAAGGGACCTTGGCGGTCTTCTAGAACAATCCCTTTCCTAGGCAGGAAATCCTACACCACTTCAGACAAATGGTTATCCAACATCTACTTAAAAATTTCCTGTGTTGGAGCATTCACAGCTTCTGCAGGCAAGTTGTTCCAGATGGGACAGCCTGGAAAAAATCCCACCAAAAATGGAAAATAACAGTTTTTTTCCAAACAGCTTTGGAAAAAACGGGGAAAAAACTTATTTTTTGTCAAATTTTTATTTATTTATTTATTTATTTATTTATTTATTTATTTATTTTTATTTATTTTATTTATTATATTTGTATACCGCCCTTCTCCCGAAGGACTCAGGGCGGTTCACAGCCAATAAAAAACACAATACATAGAATACAAATTAAAAACTATATAAAAAACTGATTCAATAACGGCCTAAAAATTTAGATACAATTTAAAACCCCATTTAAAACCCCCAATTAAAACCCATAAATTTAAAAAACTAACCCAGTCCTGCGCAGATGAATAAATGCGTTTTAAGCTCATGACGAAGGTTCGGAGGTCCGGAAGTTGTGAGTCGGGGAGTTCGTTCAGAGGGCGGAGCCCCACAGAGAAGGCCCTTCCTGGGCGTCGCCAGGCAACACTGTCAGCGCCGGCGGCACCCTGAGGAGTCCTCTCTGTGAGGCGCCGGGTCGGTGGGAGGTATTCAGTAGCAGTAGGCGGTCCGTAAATAGCCCGGCCCTATGCCATGGGCGCTTTGAAGGCGTTCACCAGAACCTTGAGCGCACCGGAAGGCCACAGGTAGCCAGTGCAGTCTGCGAGATAGGTGTCACGGGAGCCACGAGGGCTCCCTCTATCACCAGCGCAGCCGCGTTCTGGACTAACTGAAGCCTCCGGATGCCCCTCAAGGGAGCCCCATGTGAGAGCATTGCAGTAATCCAGGCGAGGCGTCACGAGGCGTGAGTGACTGTGCATAAGGCATCCCGGTCTAGAAAGGCGCAACTGGCGCACCAGGCGAACCTGGTGGAAAGCTCTCCTGGAGACGGCCGTCAGGTGGTCTTCAAAGACAGCCGTTCATCCAGGAGAACGCCCAAGTTGCGCACCCTCTCCATCGGGCCAATGACTCGCTCCCAACAGTCAGCCGTGGACTCAGCTGACTGTACCGGGATGCCGGCATCCACAGCCACTCCGTCTTGGAGGATTGAGCTTGAGCCTGTTTCTCCCCATCCAGACCCGTCGGCTTCCAAACACCGGGACAGCACTTGATAGCTTCATTGGGGTGGCCGGTGTGGAAAAGTACAGCTGGGTGTCATCAGCGTACAGCTGGTACCTCACACGAAGCCACTGATGATCTCACCCAGCGGCTTCATATAGATGTTGAACAGAAGGCGAGAGAATCGACCTGCGGCACCCACAAGTGAGGCGCCGGAGTCGACCTCTGCCCCCGTCAACACCGTCTGCGACCGGTCGGAGAGATAGGAGGAGAACCACCGATAACGGTGCCTCTCACTCCCAGTCCCCCAACGGCGCAGCAGGATACCATGGTCGATGGTATCAAAAGCCGCTGAGAGGTCTAATAGGACCAGGGCAGAGGAACAACCCCTATCCTGGCCCTCCAGAGATCATCCACCAACGCGACCAAAGCCGTCTCAGTGCTGTAACCGGGCGGAAGCCGGACTGGAGCAGGTCTAGATAGACAGTTTCCTCCAGGTGGAGGAAACTGATATGCCACCATACTCTCTACAACCTTGCATGAGCGGGTTGGAGACGACGATAATTACCTAAAATAGCCGGGTCCAGGAAGGCTTCTTGAGGAGGGCCTCACCACCGCCTCTTTCAAGGCGGCGGAAAGACTCCTCCAACAAGGAAGCACTTGTAATCGCCTGGAGCCAGCCTCGTGTCACCTCCTGAGTGGCCAGCACCAGCCAGGAGGGGCAGGTCCAATAAACACGTGGTGGCATTCAGTCTACCCAGCAACCTGTCCATGTCCTCGGAGCCACAGGGTCAAACTCATCCCAGACAATATCACCAAGACCGCCTCAGGCGCCCGTCCGAATCGCCACAATTTTGGTCCAGACCGTCCCGAAGCTGAGCGATTTTATCGTATAGATAACCGTTAAACTCCTCAGCACGTCCCTGCAGCGGGTCATCCGCTCCCCTGGTGAAGGAGGCGGGTCACCCAAACAGGGCAGCTGGGCGGTTATCTGCCCGGCAATGAGGAGGAGGCGTAGCAACACCTCGCTTCCCTCAGTGCCACTAGGTAGGTCCTAGTATAGGATCTAACTAGTGTCGATCAACCTCTGAGCGGCTGGACCTCCAAGAACTCTCTAGGCGTCTTCTCCGCGTTTCATCCCCTCAGCTCCTCGGAGAACCAAGGGCGGTTGGGATCTGCGCGGGTCAGAGGCCGCAGAGGCCTGACACGGTCTAAAGCCCCAGCAGCCCGTTCCCAGGCTGCGGCTAGTTCCTCTGCCGTGCCGTGAGCCAGACCCTCAGGAAGTGGCCCAAGCTCCGTCCGGAACCTCTCCGGGTCCATCAGGCGCCTGGGGCGGTACCAACGTAATGGTTCCGTCTCCCTGCGGTGTTGGGTGGCGGTCAGAAGGTCTAGGCGAAGGAGCGAGTGATCTGACCATGACAAAGGTTCCGTGACTATATCTCTCAAGTCCAGATCCTTCAACCACCGACCAGAGATAAAAATCAGGTCCAGTGTGCCTCCCGATGTGAGTGGGGCCATCCACTACTTGAGTCAGGTCCAGGGCGTCATGGAAGCCATGAACTCCCGAGCTACTGTCGATGACGAGCCGGCAGATGGCAAGTTAAAGTCCCCATGACTAAAAGTCTGGGGTCTCCACTGCCACCCCAGCAAGCACCTCCAGGAGCTTGGGCAGGCGGCTGTCACGCAGCAAGGAGCCAGGTACGTGACCAGCAAGCCCATCTGACACCTATGACCCCACCTCACAAAGAGGGATTCACACCGGCAATCTGAGGTACGGTGGTCTCCTCGGCTCTAGACTCTCTTTAATAACAACCGCCACCCCCACCTACCCTGGGCCTCGGCTGATGGAATGCACGGAAACCCGTGGGCACATCTCGACCAGGGCACGCCCCTTCAGTGCCCAACCAGGTCTCCGTGCGCCTATAATATCCGCGGCACCCCTGAATCAGATCATGTATTAGGGGCCTTATTGGCCACGGACCGTCGTTGCATAACATCAGACGAAGGCCCAGGCTCTGAGTCTTGACCATCTGGGAACGGGAGAAGGAGGGGAGGCGCGATCGCCTGCAGACATCGGCGCGCCCCCAGAACGATACGGTCCCCCTTCCGCCATATCTGCCCCTCCCACTTACCGTGCAAATGGAACCACCTCACCAAAAGGAGCATAATCCCCCATAACCTCCGACCCATTACAGAACCGCCACGAGCACGCGCAAGGACTGGCTCCCACCCGCGGGCTACTCCCAATACCCGCCCTAAACCTCCCACCCCCTCCCGACGGGTTCTCTCCTGCCGTCAATCCCTCCCTCCCAACCCTTAAAATCCCCATTAAAACTCCCTTAAAAATCTCTTAAAACAGCTAATTAAAAAGCCCTAAGCCTCCTATTTTAGCATGCCACCTCTTGGGGCTCCAAAGCCCGTCCTCAAGGTGGGCCCTCGATAGTATGGAGGGCCAAACCCAGAGAGGGGCATCTCGCAGGCAAGAAGGTCAGCCGCCGTGGCGTTCGCATCACCAAGAAAGTCCGGCAGGAGGCCCATCCTGGGCCGGTCAAGATGGTAACAGATGATACAATGACCACAACCAGTCTGTCCGTCAGTCCTGATGGGAAGCAGTCAATAGTGATCCTCGTGGAGTAGAGGACAAAACCACTCATTCAGTCAGTTCGCCACCCCCTATAAATAGTCAGGGGTGGACTAAGGAAGAAGGAGGGGGGGCGGACCGATGGTAGAGATGTTAAACAGGCCGTCCACCGCCTTGAAGCGCCGAGGCAGGCCGCTGCCACCGGCCACCTCCGCCCTGCCGTCGCCGCCGAAAGCGTCCCATCGCCGCCGCATGAGGCCACCGACGTCCCCCCCATCTAGGAAGGGACGCCAGTCACTCCACGCCCGCGCCAGACGAAGAAGCCAGGCCGCCACCGCCGCCAGCAAGCCAACAAGGCCGACGGGGGCCCGATAGGCCCTCCAGATCTCCATTGGGCGCAACTCCTCCGGGGCTCCTCCCCTCGCCCCCGAAGTCGCCCATCATCCATCTTCCTCCACGACTGAAGCCTCCTCCATCAGGGCGGGGATCTAAGGGGGCCCAAGGTGTCAGAGGCCCCCGCCGCCGCCGCCGCCGCCAGAACGCCAAAAAGGGCCGGCGGCAGCCCGGCAAGCCGCAGGCCGCCCAGTAAGCCACCCAGCTAGCTGCCAGGGCCGCCACTGCTTCCTCCCACTGCTTCCTCCCTCTCACATTTCTATACCGCCCTTCTCTGAAGACTCTGAAGACTCAGGGTGGTTTACAGCCAAGATAAAATCGCACAGAAACAAACGTTAAGAACATTATTAAAAATCTAATTCAAAATTTGGCCCAATAATTTAAAACTAATAAAATATAAAATAAAACCTAATAAAACCACCCATGTTAAAATTGCGATCAGGCGAACCCTGCCCGATGGAATAAGAGAGTCTTAAGCTCACGCTTAAAGGTCCAGAGGTCAGGGAGTTGGCGTAGCCCCAAAGGTAACTCATTCCACAGGGCAGGAGCCCCCACAGAGAAGGCCCTCCCCCTGGGAGCCGCCAGTCGGCATTGTTTGGCTGACGGCACCCTGAGGAGGCCCTCCCTATGGGAACACACAGGTCGATGGGAGGCTATTGGTGGCAGAAGGCGGTCAAAAGGATCCACAATCACATTCATGATTTAAACTGCTGAGTTTTCTCACTTAAGGGAAGAGGATTTAAAGAGACAACTTCCCCAGGTCTGTAAATGTTGTTTGATGGTGTTTGTGCGTGTGTATGTATGTGTGCAATCATTTCCAGACCTGCATAAGAATTGTGATGTTTGATTTGCATGGAATGTGTGTATGTGCAAGCAGAGAAACTCATTGAGAAGGTGTGAGATTTCTGTGTTGTCTTTTGGATTTGCAAGAAATGTGTGCATGTGTGAGAAATTGTCTCTGCACGCTGCTTGATTGCAACTTGTGTGTGTGTGTGTACCTGTATGCATGAGAGTGTTTTTGCAAGCAGCTTGACTACAATGAGATACTTTTGGAATTTTTTTTCCTAACCTCCACCCCCCTCGCTCTCTGTTGAGCCAGGCTGGGGGGGGGGTGAGAGAAAAGGAGGGGCTGGAAAACAGCCATTTCCCCCTCCTCAGGGTGGACTTTTGGAATTTTTTTTTCTCTTTGTCCTCACTGGCTCATCTTAACTACCCCCCCATCACTCCCTGTTGAGCCAGGGGAGGGGGTAGGTGAAGGGGGAAAACCATTCACCCCCCTCCATTTTTTTTTTCTTTCTTCTCTGCTGAGCCTGTCTGAGAAGGGAGGGACAATTAGGCTCTCTGGAAGCATTGCTTTTCACTGGTTTGGTATTTTTTCATCTGCATAAAAGCTATGCAGATATATTTTCTTTTCCACCTTGAAAACAATTTTGATTTTAATTTTTAACCCTCCATACAATTTTGATTTTGATTTTAATTTTTAATTTTTCTTTTTTCTGGAAATTTTTGAGGTTTAAACTGCCTGATTAAACCTCTAAATTTATAAATGTTTTCAAAGCACAGAGTTGGCTCAAATTGTGTCATTTAGCTTTGTATTTTTGAAGCTGTTAACATACATAATAAGAGTTGGAAGGGACCCTTGGAGGCCTTCTAGTCCAACCTCCTGCTCAGGCAGGAAACCCTACAGCATTTCAGACAAATGGCTATCTTCTTATGTACGGGTGCATTTTTTTAAAAGCACAAATCTGTTTTTTGAAAAAATGCACTCAGGTTTTCCACATAAAAAGACTCACCCAAAAGCTTACAAAATGCCTTTTTTTGAATCAGACTCAAGGCGCCCCCTATTTGCTGTTTGTATTGTTTATTTTTATTTTTTAGCAGCACAAGATGTGCCCTGTTTTAGGAACTATTTCAGAGATAAGTTAGAAAATTACACGATGTGGAGAGAGATTTAGGAGGATGATCAGATGCTGGCACTGTGAAGGATTTAATTTGTTCAGTCAAGTTTTGAATTTGCAGCTTGAGGCATTAATAAAGCTGAAATAAAGGTTTAATGTTAGGAGTTAGAAAAGTATGAGCAAGTAAGACAAATGGTGATTTTGCTAAGATATAATGTGATTTTTGATAGTATGGATTTGTTAGTGAACAACTTCCACACATGAATAAAAAGGATGGGAGTTGGGTTTTTGTTGATTGTTTGTCTTTTTCTCTGTCTTCCACATAGTACGTTTGTTAAAAAACAAAACTGAGATTTGTGTGTAAACCACTTCCCCAAGTTGTGTCATCTCTTCTTTGTCCCTGCTTTTGTGTGGGTATGAATTTTAAAAGTGCTGGAGAGGCCCAGGATGGACCGGCTACCTAGACAGGGTGAAGAACAGATTTCAACTTTCTTTATTCTCTGTACTTTTGTTTAAATGATTTTACCTGTTCATCTCCTTCCTGAAGCATGTGAATCCAGCTACCTTTTCTCATATGGGAATATATTGTACCAGTTTATCTGTTTAATGCTGATGTGTTATTGTTTCTTTTCAAGTTCTACTTGCAAGATATCTATTCCCCCTTGGCCCCCTCCCTAATCCTCCAAAAATGCCTTTTCTCACCCAGAAAGGGAGGAGGAGGGGATCCCTTCTCATGTCCTTTAGTCCTGCAGATGACTCCTACCTGTGGAAGTCGAATACATGGGTCAAGATGCTTTTCCCAAAAGAGCAGAACTTCCCAATAAAGAAATGGACATGTAATGAGTAAACATGTAACGATCAAAAGACTTTTTTTCAATTCCCAGAAGACAGTTGGTTCTTTCTTGTTTTATGTATTCATGTAAGGATTGTATTTGAGATTTCTGTCAGCAGCAACATCCAGACCACTGGTGTACTTCAAACGACTTCCTGACCCCACCTGGAAAGGTCCTGCTGAACTCATCACCTGGGGATGAGGTTACGCTGCCATCCAAATCAACGGTGAGACCTTGTGGGTCCCTGGTCGACATATCCGTCCCTACCATCAAACTTATCCAGACCCCTGCAGTACCACCGGCGCCACTAGGACCTAATACTGTCCTGATAAACCACAATGTTCCCTTCCCGCTGGAAAGCATGGAACCTGCAAAGAATAACATCAGTCACCTGAGTGCAGATACAACTCGTGAATTCTGCTATACTGAACAGGACTATTTTGATTGAACAAAAACAGAGGAGATGTGGAAATAGAACAGCGCCTGCAGTTTCCAAAACAGTATTGTAGAGATTATACGTGCAGGTTGTTTAGATGGCTGACCACTAGATGGCAGACCACTGCAGCCGGACCATGTAAATTTTTGTCTCTTATTTAATCGTATTTATACTCTCTTGCCTATGACTCATCCCCAAGGAATCTCTGCCCTTGGGAAGACCCTGGCACACACTGGTACCAGCAGAGGTATAACACAGAAATCATTTTCTATCATAGCAGGTATCTATCTCAGTTTAGCACTCACTGAATAGGCAGCACCTCAGCCAATCATATATATTGTTTTATTGTACATGCATCTTCGCTGACCTATCATGATGCTACATGTATGTATCCTCTTGCATGAATTATAATAAAAGGGAGCTTTGGATTGACTTTGCGCTCTCATCCCGAGGAAACCTTGTGTGGTGTCCCTCATTATTCGGTTCATTTCATGAGAAGCCCACCAGGGAAAAAACGCAGTGTGAGTCCTCTGATGGTTTACCAAGTTAGAATTGTTCCTGAAACATTTCCCACGATCAGGTCATTCAAATGTTTTCTCTCCTGTGTGAATCCTCTGGTGACTCATGATGTGGGAATTATCTAATGAAACTTTCCCCAAAATCTCAACACTCATACGGTTTCTTCCTAGTGTGAGTCCTCTAATGTATCACAAAGTTGCCATGCTCACTACATTGGGAGCACTTGTAGGGGTTCTCTCTTGTCTGGTTCGGTTCTGCAACCCAACAAGAAAAACACAGACTTCAGAGGATAATTAGAACTGCAGAAAAAATAATTGCTACCAACTTGCCTTCCATTGAGGACCTGTATACTGCACGAATCAAGAAGAGGGCCGTGAAAATATTTGCAGATCCCTCGCATCCTGGACATAAACTGTTTCAACTCCTACCCTCAAAACGACGCTATAGAGCACTGCACACCAGAACAACTAGACACAAGAACAGTTTTTTCCCAAAGGCCATCACTCTGCTAAACAAATAATTCCCTCAACATTGTCAGACTATTTACTGAATCTGCACTACTATTAATTGTTTCATAGTTCCCATCACCAATCTCTTTCCACTTATGACTGTATGACTATAACTTGTTGCTGGCAATCCTTATGATTTATATTGATATATTGATCATCAATTGTGTTGTAAATGTTGTACCTTGATGAACATATCTTTTCTTTTATGTACACTGAGAGCATATGCACCAAGACAAATTCCTTGTGTGTCCAATCACACTTGGCCAATAAAAAATTCTATGTTCTATGTTCTATCATAAATTCTTAGTACTGCAATGGGTTATCAACGAATATATCTGGAAATATATTCATACAGACAGAAATTCAAATGCACATACCTACAAATGTATATATATGGGAAATCCATGCTTTTTCAGCATGAAAAAATGTCCCAAAAAGATTGAAGTCAAGCCATCTGAGCTAATTTTAGAGATGTGGGGGCTTTAATTGATGAAATGATGCCTAAAGTCTCTACAAGATTTGAAGCACCAGTTTTGCCCATGGTAGTCCTCAGCTCCAAATAAGTGCAGTAAATACTGTCCACAATCTCTCTGGTGCATCCCCATTCAGGTAGTCCTAACTTATTGCCTGCATTTGGGACTGGCATCTGTGTCATTAAGTGGCCCGATCATTAAGCATGATGTCACATGACAGTGCCAACTTACATCTGTTCTTCTGCAGTTGTTAAACAAATCACTGTGGATTGTTAAATTCAATTTCACCTCCCCACTGATTTTGCTTGTGTGAAGCTAGCTGGGCAGGTCACAAATGGGGATTATGAGTGTGGGATGCTGCAACCATCATAAATATGTACTGGTTGGCAGAACCCAAATTGGTGCAATTCCTTTTCCTGTATCTTCATAATCACAGACTCAGTGAACAAGTAGCAGGTGAGGACTACCTATACAACTGAACATCCCCAAAAGTCCTCATTAGTATTTTTAAAAAAGTGCTGGCTTAAGCACAGTTGAACTGGTTAATACATGGATGGGGCACCAATAGGAAATACCATGCTGGTTGATTAGATATGGAAGTGTAACCAGTGGCAGATCAGTCTGTTATTGTTGCCAAGAAAACAGCAGGTCCATAAGAGAATAATAAGAGTTAGAAGGGACATTGGAGGTCGTCCAGTCCAATCCCCTGCTGAGGCAGGAGACTTTGTACCATTCTGGACAAATGTCTGTCCAATCTCTTCTTAAAAACCTCCAGTGATGAAGCATCCACAATTTTTGGAGGCAAGCTGTTCCATTTGTTCTCACAGACAGGAACTTTCTCTAAGTTCTAGCTTGGGTCTCTCTATAAGTCTCCATCTGTTACTTCTTTTTCTGCTCTCCGGTGCTTTGGAGAACAGGTCAAACCTCTCTTCTATGTGACACTCTTTCAAACTTTGAAAGACTGCTATCATCTAAACAGAAACTCTCCATGCGAGCATTTTAGTCGAACAATTGAAGCCTTGCTGCAGCCGAACCAACCTGGCTCATCTATACACCAGTCTGTTCCCCAGAATGCTCTGCAGGCAATTATTAGAGCTCCCAGGCCTGTCATTTAACCTAGACATATCCAGTTCCTGCAATAGTTCATCGTACAACTCCTTTGGGGTACAAATAAAGAAATTACAAGACAGAGGGTACATTCCAAGTCAACAGAAGAAAATAGAACAATTGTTAAAAATATATGGAAAGTTGTGAAAGTGTGCAAACTCCCATGATACCAGATTTTCAAACCATCAAAAATAGAACAATTTATAATCCGGAACGTTATCCGGCAGTCATAGGAGGTCTGTTATGCAGTATTTATCACATATTGTGGCCAGATATTACCAATTCAGTCAACATTTTAACCTGCTACACATAACAACCTACACAACAGGTAGTATCTACCCCCGGCAAGGCTGGCGAAGATGTTCTCCAACAAATCAGCAAACTGTTGGAGATGTAATCATGAATAAGGGACATTCTACCACATTTGGTGGACATGCCTAAAAGCTAAGAGGTATTGGATGAAAATTAAAAAATGGTTAGAAGAAATTACAGAACAAAAAATTGAGATGAAATCAGAACTGTTCTTATTGGGTATCATAAAAGGAAATACAAGTAAGAAGATTCAATACATCATACTCCACATCATAACTGCAGCCAGAATCACATTTGCCTAGAACTGGAAACAGGAAAACATGCCATCAAACACAATGATAATAAAAAAGGTGCTCGAGTGTGCAGAAATGGATAAATTAACTATGGAGTTAAAAGAGAGAGAGAAAACAGAGTTCTATAAAATCTGGAACATGTGGTATAAATGGCTAGAAATTAGATGTAAAATTAATGTATAGAATATACATAGAAATTATGTTAAAGTGAAAACCGTATAAATGTATGAATATGATGTTAAAGGGGCTGTGTAAATATATATATTTAATACATAAGAATTTAGAATTTAGAAAACGTATATTAAAGGTGAACAATTCTATAACATAGAAAAAGGTTTTAGGTATCTAGATGTATAAATATAAAAACTACATAAATGTATAAAATAATAGGCCATAAATGGAAAATATGTAATTAGAATTGATGCCAATAACTGAAAGCTGTAAAAGTGGAAATGTGGTTTTAAAATGGAAAAAGATTGAATAAAGATTATTACAAAATAACAACCTATGCAACAAAATTGGTTAGGAATTAAAAGAATATTTGCTATTGAACCATGGGTTTACGATTGCATTTACAACCATCAAGTGAATTGGAATTGAAATGCTTTGTAGACAGTATTTGGGCTTATGATGTACAAGAGACAAAGTCAATGTCAGGATTTGTTATGATGTCAGCAAACATACTAGCTAGTTGGAAATCTAGAAAACGGACTTCAGTTGTCATTTCCACAGCTGCAGCACAATTCATAGCATTATCAGAATTGTCTTCAATTCTCTTCAGAGATGACATGGTATATATGGTTAGTAAAGGATTTGGATGTTGAAGTGAAAGGAGCTATACCAGTATTTGAAGATAACACAAAAGGTGTACAAATGACAACAGGTGGGCGTACAAACCAGAAGGAAGCGTGTTGACATAATGTAAAGTCAGAGAAGCAGTGAAAGAAAATGTAATAGACATAATTTATTGTCCATCAGAAAATAATTTAGCTGACCTAATGACAACACCATTAAAACATCTTACATGAGGCAATCTACGCTATAATTGGTTGCTGTAGATGCAAAGGGGGAGTTTCCCATTTTTCCCGCTTTTTTTCTTCTGTGTGCTCTTTATGCTATTTGGATTTACCTCACGATGTTTCTGTGTTCCTGACCATCTTGTTTGCTGTAAATGTTAAATGGATCCACCAAAGGATTGGGGGAATAAGACACAACTGTTGTCTTATTGTTCTCAACTTAAATTTTAAGAAGAAGTTTTATTAATAAGAATCAAACAAAGATATTTCATCCTGGACAAAACAGAGACAATGGTTCTGGTGATTTATGGTAAATAAGCCATTCTAAACTTTATACAAATTAAACGGAATAGTAGATTGTTAACAAAGTGCTTTGATGTTTAACTTTGTTGTTGGTTCATCTGTTAATTATAATGCCTTTACGTATCGTATATAGATGAACGTCGAATTGGTTGTGAATAGAAGTTTATAAATTTTGGGCTGCTTTACAAGGGTAGGAAACTAATATTGCTCCAATATATTTATGAATATTCAAGTGGGGGGTTGGTAATATATGTAAATCTGTTTTTGTCCTTTTTAATGCACATTTTTTCTTTTAAATGTTTTGTCTATCCTTGTTTTGCTTTTGAAAAAAAATCTTTCTGTTTTTGGAGTTTGTACTGTATATTAATTTTCTGAAGAAAGTAACCTTTTTTAAAAAAAGTCCCTTTAGCGCAAACACGTTTATGGGGCTACTATGTACCTATTTTCTAAACTGCCTCTAAATTCATAGAATCGTAGCATCATGGGGCTGGTTTTATCGTGGTGACCAGAATTGGATGCACTATTCTAGGTGTGCTGTCACCAGCACAGTGTAAAGTAACTCTATCACTTCTATGCCTCTGTTGATGCAGCCTAGGACTGAATTCGCTTTTTTTGCAGCACAAAATTGGCAGAAGCAGTACTTGTCTATTTCTCATGTAGCCCAAGGATACTGCCCTTTTGGAGATCTCCCATGTACCTCATCCCATTTCCAGTGCACCTACAATTCCTTAACACAGTTTACAAAGTGTTAAGGTAGCAAAACAAAACACTTTGTCCCAGTCCCACGTGATAGTGACCCAGAAGCAGCCACCATTTTGACAGAGGCAGACATGGCAAATGGTGGCTGCTTCCACAACTCCACCGCATGGCCTAGACATGAATCCCAGGCACAGTCAAAATAACGGCTGCTTTCATGACACAGTCATGCAGCCCACAAATGTCTTACCCTCCTTCACCAACATGAGGTTCAGTGGTCTTCAAAAGATATGGAGAAGGAGGAGGTTGTGATGCCTGGTGAGGTGGGAGTAAGCCCTAATGATCGCAGGGTTCCAGTGGGAGTAGGAAATGCCTGTGGGGAGGGAAAGGTCTGTAGGAACCCAAAAGTTGGTGTAGTAGATCTCCAAGACATTCCTGCAACCCTGAGGTAGTCACTGTTCTGCTTAATGACTTGAATATTTCTTAATGACTTGAATATTTTTATATTCATATTTTTTAATATTTTTAACAGCTTCATCAGGGAGAGAAGGAGATGGGGAGGGTTAAGCAAGGCAATCTCGCTTAAAAACCATTGCAACATGCAACTATAATTGGCAGGTCCCATTACAATTGTATCTAGAAGACTACTAATAAGATGGCTGCGGAATTCTGGGACTCAAAATCTGGAGGACACCAAGGTAGAAGATGGAAAGTCCACCTGTGGAAATTATATAAGCGATATACAAAAAACACCACCCAAAAGCCTTTTTGAGGAATTCCATTACTTCTGCAAAAATGAAATATCCAAAAACTGCTGCTGCTAACCAGAAACAGGTAGTTAGCCCTTTTTCATTTTCATTCACCTACAAGTCTAATCCTGAGACATGTTTGAGTAAAAAGAATGAGGCCAGAATTAAAATAGTCAATTAGTCACTTATATTCCTAATGAGAGATTAGAAATGAAATTCAACCCTTCTCTAAACTCATCAATGTTTCCTTCATGTGGATTTTCTTGTAGGAAATAAGAGAAGATTTATACTTGAAGATCGTCCATAGACAGGATATTTGAAGGATTTCTCTCCTGTGTGAGGCATCCAGTGTCTCATGAGGTGGAAATTTTTAATGAAACTTTTCCTACACTCTGGGCACACATATGGTTTCTCTCCTATGTGAGTCCTCTGGTTTTTCACCAGGTGGGAATTCTGGCTAAAATATTCCCACAATTAGGACGTTCCAAGGGTTTCTATCCTGTGTGAGTTCTCTGATGTCTTACCAGGTTGAAATTGTGACTGAAACTTTTCCCACACTCAACACATGCAAAGGGTTTCTCCCCTGTGTGAGTTCTCTGATGTTCCACCAGGCTATAATTCTGACTGAAACTTTTCCCACAATCAGAACATTCAAAGGGTTTCTCTCCTGTATGAATCCTCTGATGACTCACCAGGTGGGAATTCTGACTGAAACTTTTCCCACAATCGGGACATTCAAAGGGTTTTTCTCCTGTGTGAGTTCTCTGGTGTTTCACTAGGTCAGAATTCTGAATGAAACTTTTCCCACAAAGAGGACATTCAAAGGGTTTCTCTCCTGTGTGAGTTCTCTGGTGTTTCACTAGGTCAGAATTCTGACTGAAACTTTTCCCACAAAGAGGACATTCAAAGGGTTTCTCTCCTGTGTGAGTCCTCTGATGATTCACCAGGTCAAATTTGACTGAAACTTTTCCCACAGTCAGGACATTCAAAGGGTTTCTCTCCTGTGTGAGTCCTCTGATGATTCACCAGGTGGGAATTCTGACTGAAACTTTTCACACAATCAGGACATTTAAAAGGTTTCTCTCCTGTGTGAGTCCTCTGATGATTCACCAGGTGGGAATTCCGACTGAATCTTTTCCCACAAAGAGGACAATCAAAGGGTTTCTCTCCTGTGTGAATCCTCTGGTGTTTCATTAGCTTGTAATTCTGACTGAAACTTTTCACACAATCAGGACATTTAAAAGGTTTCTCTCCTGTGTGAGTCCTCTGATGATTCACCAGGCGGGAATTCCGACTGAAACTTTTCCCACAAAGAGGACATTCAAAGGGTTTCTCTCCTGTGTGAGTCCTCTGATGATTCACCAGGCAGGAATTCTGACGAAATCTTTTCCCACAGTCAGGACATTCAAAGGGTTTCTCTCCTGTGTGAGTTCTCTGGTGTCTTATCAGATTGGAATTGTGACTGAAACTTTTCCCGCAATCAGGACATTCAAAGGGTTTCTCTCCTGTGTGTGTCCTCAGGTGTCTCACAAGGTCGGAATTTCCAATGAAATGTTTCCCACAGTCAGGACAGTCATACGGCTTTGCTCCCATGTGGGTCCTCTGGTGTATCAGCAAGTTGCCATTTTCGCTAAAGGATTTACCACATTGGGAGCACTTGTAGGGCATCTCTCCTTTGTGGGTCTTTCCATTAACGAAAAAGGAGCTGTTCTGACCTGAGCTTTTATCACATTCAGATAATTTGTATTTGCTTTTCTCCAGAGTGGATTCTCCCCTGCATAATCTCTTGTGATTAGAAGTTTGCTTTTCTCACAATAGGCACATCTATGCAGCTTTTTCACCATTGATATTCTTGAGAAGGTCAAAAATATGTGTGATCCCTTGTTTAGGGGTGCTTTAATTTAAGCCCTTTTCTTTCTTCCAGGGCAAGACCTGCATTATTATCTGCCCTATGTAACTATCCAATTCAGCTTTTCCTCCACACTGACTTCCAGATATTTACCTCTTTTTCTGAAATGGAAAAATAATCTCCCCTGACCTTTTTGTATAACGTACCATTGAGTTCCACATACTCTACATTTTCCAGCTGGAAATCTGTTCTTGATTTTCTTTCCTTTATCTTTCACCTGCTAGGTGAATTGTGTGGTTTTTCCTGAAGAAAATGGAGAATATTTTTATTTTTGCTTTGCTTTTCAATGTTGCTTGTTATTCTCAGTTGTCCACTGTGATCTTATCAGCATCATCTTTGTCTGTAAGATTCAAATAAAAATGCAGCTTTTATTGTTTGTAAAAAGGTTGCAGAAGATGTGAAAAAAGTATACATTACAATGAAAAAGCAGTTCCACAATGGTAGAATAATCTCTTACATTAATTGTGACATTTGACTACCGAGATCCAAGTTCAAATATCCATTCATTCATGAAATTCACTTGTTGACTTAGGTCAGTCACAAATTCTCAGCCCTGCAAAAGTTTATGTGCAAAAGTTTCAAATACAGTTATGTGAAAAAGAAAGTACACCCTCTTTGTGTTCTATGATTTTACATATCATGACATAGTAAAAATCATCCAGACCTTAGCAGTTCTTAAAAATGGGTAACTATAATGTCAGATGAACAAAAACAGATGACACATTATACCCATGTCATCATTTTTTTTTACAAAAACAAAGCCATAACAGAGACATGAAAAACTAAAAACACTCTTACTTCTTCCATAGGTACGAAGAGGCAACGCAGCAGCCAGTGCTATTGATCAAATGCCCTTGATCAATTATCATCAGCAAATGTGACTATATCTATAAAAGCCAAAGTTGTAGGAGTTTCCTGGTCTCCAGCATTGCGATGTGAATTAAATGCTAAAGAGTAAAGATATCAGTGGGGATCTTAGAGAAGCAATTGTTGCTGCCCATCAATCTGGGAAGGGTTGTAAGTCTATTTCCAAACAATTTAAAGACCATCATTCTACATTCCACATTCACAAATGGAAAACATTCAAGACAATTGCCAATCTTCCCAGGAGTGGAAGTCCCAGCAAAGTCACCCCAAGTTCAGACAGTGCAATGCTCAGAGAAATTACAAAAAATCCAAGCATTACATCTCAGGCTCTACAGGCGTCATTTAGCATGTTAAGTGTTAAAGTTCATGACAGTACAATTAGACAAAGACTGAACAAGTATGGTTCGTTTGGTAGGGTTGCCAGGAGAAAGCCTCTGATTTCTAAAAAGGACATGGCAGAAACACTTGCATTTGCAAAGTTACATCTGAACAAATCACAAAACTTCTGGAACACTGTCCCTTAGACAGATGAGACCAAAGTGGAGATAAAGCCCACAGTTTACTATCCTTTTCTACTGCTACATGTAGGGATGAATGAAACAAAAAAGAACTTGAATACAATATTGAGAGATTACAAGCATCTAGGCAAGAAAGTTAAGGAGTTAGATGCACAAGTAGTTTTTCTCATCTGTACTGCCAACGAAAGGTCAACACCTGGTAAGATAACAAAGGATTCTAGAAGTGAACTGGCTAAAGGGTTGGTGTCGCCAAAAAACCTTTGGATTCCTGGATCATGGTCTGTACTACCTTCATGATAGGCTTTTGGCAAGGGATGGGCTGCATCTCACGAAGACTGGGAAGAATATTTTTGGAAAATGACTGGCTCAACTTATCGGGGGGGTTAAACTAAAATTGAGGGGGGAGGATGACCAATCTTTAGGATCTCCAGGACTTAATTCCAAGCACAAATCCTTAGAAACCAAGTCAAATAATGAGGTAAGGAGGAATGGAAAGGAAGACAAACTCAAATACCAAATAGGAAACATAGGAAGCATACCCACAGACCAATATAAAGACCTCAAGTGCCTATATACAAATGCACAAAGTTTGGGGAACTTGCTATTAACATGAAGGTAGATATGAACAGAAACTTGGTGGATATGAAAAGATACTGATAGAAGGTTACAAACTGTATAAGAAAAGGTTACAAACTGTACCCCACAGAAATGGAAACCCTAAAGGTACTAATAGGATTACTAAAGAAATGCACAAAAGAATAAACTTAGAAATACGGAGACATTTTCTGACAGTGAGAACAATCAACCAATGGAACAGCTTTCAGAAGTTTTGGGAGCTTCATCACTGAAACTTTCAAAAAGAGATTGGACTGCCAAATGATGTAGGGTCTCCTGCTTGGGCAAGGAGTTGGACTAGATGACCTAGAAGGTCCCTTCCAATTCTGTTAATCTTTATCTGTAAGGATGTGTGACCATCATTAATGTTAACCAGTTGGCAGCATCCAAACCAAACAGGCCAACCTGCTTCTGGTCTTTCCTCTAACCTGTCCTTAACTCACCTTCCATCTGATGCTTTGATCCTTGGAAGAGCACAAATAACACTCTGCACACCACCTTCCTCCCATGAGTGATCCGGAAGAGGAAGTTCATCTGCGCTTCTCCTCTCCTCCCATCCTATCTAGCAATACAGTACTCAATGGTTTCAGTTCCTTTTAGCTCCAACAGATGGAGCTCTTGTGCTGTTGGCTTTCTAATTGCAGATGCTGCCTATCTGACTGCCATCTCATCCTAGGAGGTCAAAAAACAGGCTTGTCCTGTTTCTGCCTAAGGCATCTGTTAAGTTCGGGCAATGAAGAGGCAGGAGACCAACGAGTGGCAACAGCTCTTTAGTTTATTGTGACCAAGCAAAAGACAAACGGCAAAAACCCCTCTTTAAATACTCTTTTGGCTGAGGCTTCAACCAATCAGCAACGTGCAATTTTCCCGCCCAAAATTCCCTCTCGAAGTTCAAAATACATTACACTCCTTCCCTCCCAGAACGCTTTGTACCTCTATTTACATAATATTTACATGCTATCTCTCTACGTAGTCACGCAGGTAGACAGGGCGTCTCCTAACTCTTTCTGACCTGCGCAGTTCATTTTCTGGGAGAGAGTCGAGCTGGTCGGAGGGACTGTTTGTTCCTCCCCGCTCCTCCTCTAGGCCGTCCAGCCCTGGATTATTTGCTGAATCGTTCCTGTTGCCTTCAGGAGGAACCGGTTGGCGTCACTGGACTTCATCGGAATCAGATAAGTCCTCCGCTCGCCTCGGGTTTGAGTCAGCTGCAGATTCAAACAATTGGTAGTCAGGGCCTGGTTGTTTGGTTTCTAATTTGTTTGGTATACGTTTTCTTAGCTGGTCTATGTGGCATTTCCATACCCAGCCGTCCTCCATGTCTACTATGTATGATTTGGGTCCGGTTATGCCCAAAATTTCCCCTTTTAACCATGTTGGGCCCTCGCTATAGTTGTGTGCCCATACTAGGTCACCCTCTGTCATTTCCCTGGTTTTTCCCTGAATACCCTTGTACCCGTCTGGGGTATAAGTTGGGTTTAGTCGGTCTAATGGGCACCTGAGTTTCCTGCCCATTAAAAGTTCTGCTGGGCTGTGGCCAGTTGTTACACTAGGGGTCCTATGTTGGACGGCCAGGAAGGTGTCAATTTTCGTTTGCCAGTCGCCTGGACTTATCCTAGATAGCGCTTCCTTGGTGCTCCGAACGAAACGTTCTGCAAGTCCGTTCGTCGCCGGGTGGAAAGGCGCCGAGAGGACATGTCTGATACCCTCTCCCGCTAGATACCCCTCAAACTGATTTGCCGTGAATTGCGGGCCGTTGTCAGAGACTAGGGTTTCGGGCAGGCCGTGTGTTACGAATAGATGCCTTAGGACTGTGATTACTGCTTCGGCCGTTGTGCTTTTCATGAGGATTATTTCCAACCATTTTGAGTAGGCATCTACCACAATTAAAAAGGTCTGCCCATGGAACGGCCCCGCAAAATCTATGTGAATCCTGGACCAAGGCCCCTGGGGTTTCTCCCACTCTCTAACTGGGGCTGTAGGGGGTAGCGACCTCGACTCTTGGCAGGATTGGCATTTCCCTACCCTGTCGCTGATGTCCTTATCCATTAAGGGCCACCATACATAACTCCTCGCTAAACTCTTCATCCGCACAATCCCTGGGTGGCCCACGTGCAACAGTTCCAACACATTTTCACGTAATTTTCTGGGATAACTACCCTATCCCCCATAACAGACACCCCTTGAACAGACAGTTCTGATTGTTTTTCGCAAAGTCTTTGAAGCTCCCGGCACAGGGCCAACCCTTGCACCCAACCGATCACAGTCCAATTGTAATGTCTCTATCGATGCCCGAGCCACCTGCTTGGATGTGACTGGGCCAGAGTCCAAAGAGTCAATTAGTAAGACGGGTGTCCCCGGGGTGGGGTCCTCAATTGTCTCTGGTAGAGGGCATCTGCTCAGAGCGTCCGCATGCCCTAAGTCTTTTCCTGGACGGTAGAGCAATTTGTAGGAGTATGCTGCTAGGAAAATAGTCCATCGGGTCAGCCTGGGAGAAAGTGCCACGGGCGTTGGGCGGTCACCCGCTAAAAGCCCTAGAAGGGGTCTGTGGTCCGTGACTATCTCGAAATTTCGTCCGAATAAGTATTCGTGAAATTTCTTAACCCCGGAGACTATGGCCAACGCTTCCCTATCTAACTGGCTGTAGTTCCTTTCCGCAGAGGACATAGTCCGGGAATAATACGCTATAGGGGCTTCTGTTCCATTCGGTAACCTATGGCTAAGCACTGCCCCCACCCCATATGGTGAAGCGTCGCAAACTAGTACTAGTGGCAACGTGCCATTGTACTGGATGAGGAGGCTATCGCTGGACAAAAGGTTTTTTACCCCCTCAAATGCCCTAGCCTCTTCTTTTCCCCATGACCACACAGCTTTCTTTGCTAGCAACTTATGTAACGGCTCGGCTACTGTTGCTTTATTCTTCAAGAATACCGCATAGAAATTAACAAGCCCCAAGAATGCCTGTAATTCTGTTTTATTTTGGGGGGCTGGGGCCTTTCTAATGGCCCGTACCTTGCTCTCCGTGGGGTGGATCCCTTCCCTGTCTATCCTGTATCCTAGGAAGTCTACAGATTTCACCCCAATATGGCATTTGTTGAGCTTAACCTTAAGCCCCGCAGACCTAAAAATGCCCAACACCTTCCTTAGTTTTACCCCGAGTTCCTCTAAGTTTTCAGCTGATACCAATACATCGTCGAAGTATGGTACCACTCCTGGCAGGCCCTGTAATAATCGCTCCATTAGGTTCTGGAAAAGCCCTGGGGCCACGCTAACTCCGAACTGGATTCGCGTACATTTGAAAGCCCCACGGTGCGTGACGATTGTCTGCGCCTCAGCTGTGCTGCTATCTACAGGTAGCTGCTGGTAGGCTTGGGCCAAATCGAGTTTGGCGAAGACCTTCCCTTGCCCTAATGAGTGTAGCAGATGTTGCACCACTGGAACGGGGTATGCACTTTTCTGCAACGCTTTGTTAAGCGTTGCTTTGTAGTCAGCGCAAATTTGGACCGAACCGTCCGGTTTGACTGGGGTTACTATGGGTGTCTCCCATTTTGCATGGTCGACGGGGACTAATATTCCCTGGCTTACTAACTTGTCCAATTCTCGGTCAATTTTAGGTTTTAGGGCGAATGGGACCCTCCTAGCCTTTAACCGGATAGGGGCGACTTGGGGGTCGAAGTTGAAAGAAATAGGGGTCCCCACGTACTTGCCCAGGCAATCCTTTTTTTTTTTTTTTTTTTATTCAAAAAGTTTTACAAAATTTTTTTTTCCCCCTTTCCCCCCCTCGTCCCCCTCCCTTCGCAACCCCCCTCCCCCCCCCCGACTTCCCGGAACGAACACAAGGTATAGTTAAAGATAAAACAAACATATGCTAAAAAATTTTCGTCCCAACTTAATTATACCCCTACAATCATCAGTTCCTAACTTCCCCCCAAAGCAATCAAACATAATACATCATAATCATTCAAAAACAGTCTGATAACTCTTAGTCTGATATCTACGTTGAATATAGTCAATCCATTTTTTCCATTCCTTTAAGTATCTTTCTTGCGTATTGTCTTTCAAAAAGGCTGATATCTTCGCCATCTCAGCCAAATTGGCAACTTTCAATATCCATTCTTGTATTGTTGGTACTTCTTTTTTCTTCCAATATTGTCCTATTAATAATCTTGCTGCAGTTATTAGATTTAAAATCAATTTAGTCTCAATTACTGTACAATCCATAATAATTCCCAACAAGAAAAATTGCGGCAGGAACTTTATCTTCTTTTTCAGAACATTTTGTAAAATCCACCAAATTTTTATCCAAAAGGCCTTTATGTCCTTACAAGTCCACCAAATGTGAAAGTATGTAGCGTCATCACAATTACATCTCCAACATTTTGCTTGCATTTCTGGATACATACACGATAATTTTTTAGGATCTAGATGCCATCTATAAAACATTTTATAAAAATTTTCCCTCAGATTCTGTGCCTGCGTGAATTTAACATTTCTAACCCAAATTTTTTCCCACGTTTCCAATAATATTGGCTCCTGAAAATTTTGTGCCCACTTTATCATACAGTCCTTTACCAAGTCCCGTTCAGAATCTATTTCAAGTAACACATTATACAATCTCTTTATGTGCTCCTGAGACTGATTTCTAATTTGCTTTACCAAATTTCCTTCGTTCTGCTCTATACCAATTTTCTGATCTCCCTTCCATCTAGCACGTAATTGCTCATATTGAAACCAAGTATAATTTTTCCCTTCCTCTCTTAATACTTGCAGAGATTTTAACTGCAAATTACCTCTTTCAGTATACAAAAGATCTTTATATGTAATCATTTCCTGATTCTGTTCTATGTTTATATTTTCTACTGTATGTCTAGGACATGCCCATATAGGAACCTTATAATTTAGTTTATAAGAGTATTTTTTCCAACACATGAAGGGCATTTCTTAGCACATGATTTTTAAAGGCCTTATCCACTTTTTTGTCATAAATTAAATATGCATGCCATCCATATAACAAATCATAACCTTCTATATTCAAAATTCTATCCTCTGTTAAATTAAACCAATCACTTATTGCAGAGAGAGCAGCTGCTTCATAATATAATTTAAAATTAGGCATTTTTAAACCTCCCCTTTCCCGAGAATCTTGAATTATTTTCATTTTAACCCTAGCTTTTTTACCTTCCCATATAAATTTGTTAATTCCCTTCTGCCATTCCTCAAGATTCTTATCTTTCTTAATTATTGGTATCATCTGAAAGAGGAATAAAAATCTAGGTAAAACATTCATTTTAATAGCAGCAATTCTCTCCAGCAAAGATAATTGCAATTTTTTCCAAACAATCAACTCCTTCTGAACTTTTGCCATAAAACCTCATAGTTATTCTTATACAATTTCACATTTGATGATGTAATATAACCCCTAAGTACTTAACCTTCTTTACAATTTCAAATCCTGTTACTTCCTCTAGTTTTTCTTTCTGTTGTCTGGTCATATTTTTTGTTATCACTTTTGTCTTTTTCTGATTTACCTTAAACCCTGAGACATTCCCATATTGATCAATTATTTCCAACAAAGATTTACTAGAATTTATAGGATTTGTTAAGGTAATCACCAAATCATCTGCAAAAGCTCTTAACTTATATTCATACTGTCTAACTCTAATTCCCTCTATCTCCTTTACTTCTCGTATTTTATCCAATAATGGTTCTAGAGTTAAAATAAACAATAATGGTGATAAAGGACATCCCTGTCTTGTTCCTTTCGCAATCTTAAAAGGTTCTGTTAAGCTACCATTGATTATAATCTGTGCTGTTTGCTCTCCATAAATTGCCCTAATTATTCTTAAAAAACCATCTCCAAATTGCATCTTTTCTATTAATTTAAATAAAAAATCCCAATGCAATCGATCAAAAGCTTTCTCAGCATCAAGAAAAATAAATGCTGCTGGAATAAAATTTTTCTTTTCTAAGTACTCCAGTAAATTAACAATCTGCCTAACATTATTCCTCATCTGTCTCCCTTTTATAAATCCAGATTGATCATTATGAATTCTTCGCTGCAGAATCAACATTAATCTATTAGCTATTATTTTAACAAAAATCTTATAATCATTATTTAAAAGTGAGGTTTAGTAGCCATTTCAGTTTTAAAATTCACAAAATATAAGTCTAGAAACTTGTCTTTTCCCCTTTAAGTATAGGAGAGCTCAGTTCACTTCATTAAAATCCACACATAACATTCTTATCTTCTTAGTTGCACAGACTGTTTAAAATTCCATTCATCAGTCACTCCCGTTCAGGCGCCATCTTTAAGAGTCAATTAAAACAAAGGAAAAAAAATTTCTCTTTTTTAGAAAGTAGAAGTCAGGAAATCAAAAATACTTGCAATCCAATAATTGTCCGCTTGCATTCATTCCGTCTGCTTAAAGAGATCCATAAAGATAAGACAATTAGCAGAGATGGACACTTTCTTCTTTTCCTGCTTTTGCAGGAGCGCACTGAAGTCGGAGCTTATGACAGGATTATTTATGGGACCCGTCGACCCTTCGAAGCTCTGCTTAATTAAAACAAAGCCTCTGGGGAGGTCTACCAACATTTCCTGTTGCTCTTATCTTCCCCTTTCATCCAGGGAAAAAGATTAAAGCCGGCTTTTCCTGGCTTTAACGATGTTCAGTGCGGAGCCCCATTAATTAGGGCTCAGCGAAGAGGTGGAGCCACCCGGAAGTCCAGGCAATCCTTGAATACGTCCTCGAACTCCTTCAGTAGTTCGTCTCTGAGGATGACGTCGCTCCTGTGGACCCCAGTCACTCCCATACCCAAAGCTCGGAACCAGTCCAACCCTAGCAAACTCGGTAGAGTTCCGCTTACTATGGTGATCGGCAGGGTCTTTGTGAATTGTCCATATTTGACTTGGACGGATGTGGCTCCTCGAACAGGGATCCGATTCCCCTGGTAGTCCTGCACCCTCAGCTTCTGGGTTTGTAGCTGACGTTTAGCGATCGCTGGCAAGTCTCTCACGATGGTGTCCCAGGACATAATTGTGATTGACGACCCAGTGTCTACTTCCATGATACACGGCACCCCTTCAACGTAGACTTGGGTAAATATCTTCTTCTCTAGTCGTGTCGATGCGTGGCCCACTCTCACAGTGGTCTGGTTTAACTTCGCGCCCTTTTTAAATGGACCAATCCCTGGCCGCTTCGCTGCTCCCGCGCTCTGATTGGTCGGTTTGAATTTTTGGCGGGAAGGTTGGGGGGCTCGGCAGGCCCGAGCTATGTGTCCTTTTTTTTCACACCGCCGACAAACCGCATCCTTGAATCTGCAGTTTTGCCGTTGGTGTTGCCCCCCACAACTCACACATTCGTCCCGGTCACCTCTCTCCAGCCTCCCGGTGTGGAACACCTCTTCCTCTTCCTCACCTTCCGATTCGGCCTGGACTTCCTCGCTGTGGACCGGTGTAGTCTTTGTCCCGGCACTCTGCGCGTTTGGCTTTTGCAAGGTCTCCGCTGCCTTGGTGGACATCTCATGAGCCCTGGCTTCGTCCAGGGCTATCGCTAGAGTCAGGTTGCTTTTAGACAGCAGCCGCCTTTGTAGTCTGATGTCTCTGACCCCACAAATGAGCTGTTCGAGTAAGGAGTCCTCCAAATCTCTGTACTCGCAGTGGTTTGCGGCTTTCCTCAATGCGGCCATGTACACACTTATTGATTCGCCTTCTCGCTGTACCCGTTGCCTCAATTCAAAACGTTGGACGAACTTTGAGGGTACCGGTGCGTAGTGCGCTCGAAGTGTTGTTTGTAGTGTCTGCCACGGTACCGATTGTACCGGCGTTGGTTCTGAGAGTGACTCCGCTGTATTGAAGACCTCTGGACTGCAGTGGCTCAGGAAGTATGCTCGCTTCCGATTGTCCGAGACTCCCTGTAGTTCGTTTGCTTCGAGGAAACGAGCCATGTACGACCCCCATTTTTCCTTGGCTGGGTCGAATGGCGCTGGTGGCGTGTAGCTGGACATCGCTATTTTCCGCCTTCGCAAACTGGCTGGGTTAAGGAATTCCTGGTTCCTTCAGCTCTTCCTTTTGATCTCACTGCCTCAACATCCCATCCTCGTCGCCAATGTTAAGTTCGGACAATGAAGAGGCAGGAGACCAACGAGTGGCAACAGCTCTTTAGTTTATTGTGACCCAGCAAAAGACAAACGGCAAAACCCCCTTTAAATACTCTTTTGGCTGAGGCTTCAACCAATCAGCAACGTGCAATTTTCCCGCCCAAAATTCCATCTCGAAGTTCAAAATACATTACAGCATCTGCAAGATGTTTTCACTGATTACATGCTGTCAAGTCGTTTTTCGACTCCCAGCAACTGAGCCAAGTGAAATGTGAAACTACTTAGCTTGTGAAGTTTCGCTACGTGGGAAAAGTCCTAAAAGTTTATGAAGTTCAAACTGAATTATGGAATAGGAGTTGGAAGGGACCATCTCTCTAAGCAGGAGACCCTATACTATTCTGGACAAACAGAATGTCCAGTCTCCTCTTTAAAAATCCCATTGCTGGAATACCCACAAGTTGTGGAGGCAAGCTGTTCCACTGATTGAATGATTTCATGGACAGGGACTGTCTCAATTCTAGGAAGGATTTGGTTTTGATAAGTCTCCCTCTGTTACTTCTTTTACTGCTCTCATGCACTTTGGGGAATAGGTTGACCCCCTCTTAATGTGTCAGTCCCTCAAATACTGAAAGACTGCTATCACGTCAATCTTAGTCCCCTGTGTCAGATATATCCAGCTCTTGCAACTGCTCATCCAATGTTTTAGCCTCCAGTCCCCTAGGTACCTTTGTTGCTCTTTTCTGCACTCTTTCTAGAGTCTCAACATCTTTTTTTGTATCATGGCAATCAAAATTGGACACAGTATTTCAAGTGCAGCAGTAATTCATTACTAACACGTCAGGTGATTTTTGATGCTATCCCGCTGCTGATGCAGACTAGGACTGGGTTGGCTTTTTCTGCAGCTGCAGCACACTGCTAGTTCGTACTTAAGTGGTCGTCGGTTAGGACTCCTACATCCCTCTCACAATTACTGATGTTGGGAAAGGTACAACCTCTCCTATAGATGCACATTTAGGAGGGGGAGGGGTCGGTTGTAATGTCAAATGGTCACAAAGTGACTAGTCATATGTTAGTATGACCAATCTCTTATGCTAAAGGAATTCAACCCCAGGTTTTTCCATACATTTTTGTCTACTCACTGTTTCCATCCGTGGGGACCTCAACTACAGGTAGATTACTTTAACAATTACAGGTTATATGCATTTTAACAATTGCAGTGGGTTAGAAACTGTATTATTATTATTATTATTGTTTCGATTTCTATACCGCCCTTCTCCCAAAGGACTCAGGGCGGTTTACAGTCAAAGTAAAATCAATTAATACAAAGGAAAATTTAGAGTTGATTGAAGAACTTAAAACCAATAAAACCCCTTATTAAAACCCCACTAGGCCAGTCCTGCACGGTGAAACAGAAATGTTTTCAGCTCGCGTTGAAAGGTCCGAAGATCAGGGAGTTGACGGATACCTGTTGGTAGCGTGTTCCAGAGGGTTGGTGCCCCCACAGAGAAGGCCCTCCCCCTGGGTGTCGCCAGCTGACATTGACTGGCCGACGGCACCCCAAGGAGAACCTCCCTATGGGAGCGCACTGGTCGATGGGAGATGGCCTGTGGCAGCAGGCGGTCCCGTAAGTAACCCAGTCCTATGCCATGGAGCGCTTTAAAGGTGGTAATTAACACCTTGAATTGTACCTGAAAGACCACCGGAAGCCAGTGCAGCCTGCGCAGGAGAGGTGTTATATGGGAGCAACGAGTTGCTCCCTCTATCACCTGCGCGGCCGCATTCTGAACTAGTTGAAGTCTTCGGGTGCTTTTCAAGGGAAGCCCCATGTAGAGAACATTGCAGTAGTCCAGACGGGAAGTGACGAGGGCGTGAGTGACTGTGCATAGGGAATCCCGGTGTAAGAAGGGACGCAACTGGCGTATCAGGCTGACGTGATAAAAAGCTCCCCTGGCGACGGCCGTCAAATGCTCTTCTAACGACAGTCGTGCATCCAGAAGGATGCCCAGATTGCGGACCTTCTCTGTGGGGGCCAATGACTCGTCCCCCACAGACAGCAATGGCCTCAGCTGATTATACCGGGACGCCAGCATCCACAGCCACTCAGTCTTGGCGGGGTTGAGTCGGAGCCTGTTTTTCCCCCTCCAGACCCGCACGGCCTCCAGACAACGGGACATCACCTCAACGGCTTTGCTGGGATGGTTAGGGGTGGAAATGTACAACTGCGTATCATCAGCATACGGATGACACCGCACCCCAAAACCACGGATGATCTCGCCCAGCGGCTTCATATAGATATTGAACAGGAGAGGTGAGAGAACCGACCCCTGGGGCATCCCACATAAGAGGCGCCTTGCGGTCGATCTCTGCCCCCCTGCCAACACCGTCTGCGACCGGTCAGAGAGGAAGGAGGAGAACCACCAAAAAACGGTGCCTCCCACTCCCAGCCCCTCCAGCCGCCGCAGCAAGATACCATGGTCTATGGTATCAAAAGCCGCTGAAAGATCTAATAGGACCAGGACAGAAGAACAGCCTCTGTCCCGGGCCCTCCAGAGATCATCCACCAATGCGACCAAAGCCGTTTCAGTGCTGTACCTAGGCCGGAAGCCGAACTGGAACGGGTCCAGATAGACAGTTTCATCCAGGTACTCAGGAAGCTGATGCGCTACCACACTCTCAACAACCTTCTCCTCCTTGCTGGGGAGAATTGCTGCTATTAAAATGAATGTTTTACCTAGATTTTTATTCCTCTTTCAGATGATACCAATAATTAAGAAAGATAAGAATCTTGAGGAATGGCAGAAGGGAATTAACAAATTTATATGGGAAGGTAAAAAAGCTAGGGTTAAAATGAAAATAATTCAAGATTCTCGAGAAAGGGGAGGTTTAAAAATGCCTAATTTTAAATTATATTATGAAGCAGCTGCTCTCTCTGCAATAAGTGATTGGTTTAATTTAACAGAGGACAGAATTTTGAATATAGAAGGTTATGATTTGCTATATGGATGGCATGCATATTTAATTTATGACAAAAAAGTGGATAAGGCCTTTAAAAATCATGTGCTAAGAAATGCCCTTCTGCGTGTTTGGAAAAAATACTCTTATAAATTAAATTATAAGGTTCCTATATGGGCAAGTCCTAGACATACAGTAGAAAATATAAACATAGAACAGAATCAGGAAATGATTACATATAAAGATCTTTTGTATACTGAAAGAGGTAATTTGCAGTTAAAATCTCTGCAAGTATTAAGAGAGGAAAAATTATACTTGGTTTCAATATGAGCAACTCGTGCTAGATGGAAGGGAGATCAGAAAATTGGTATAGAGCAGAACGAGGGAAATTTGGTAAAGCAAATTAGAAATCAGTCTCAGGAGCATATAAAGAGATTGTATAATGTGTTACTTGAAATAGATTCTGAAAGGGACTTGGTAAAGGACTGT
Organism: Ahaetulla prasina; assembly: GCF_028640845.1. Lineage (NCBI taxonomy): Eukaryota > Metazoa > Chordata > Lepidosauria > Squamata > Colubridae > Ahaetulla > Ahaetulla prasina. Next base: position 8,158,961 of record NC_080540.1, read on the forward strand.
ATGATAAAGTGGGCACAAAATTTTCAGGAGCCAATATTATTGGAAACGTGGGAAAAAATTTGGGTTAGAAATGTTAAATTCACGCAGGCACAGAATCTGAGGGAAAATTTTTATAAAATGTTTTATAGATGGCATCTAGATCCTAAAAAATTATCGTGTATGTATCCAGAAATGCAAGCAAAATGTTGGAGATGTAATTGTGATGACGCTACATATTTTCACATTTGGTGGACTTGTAAGGACATAAAGGCCTTTTGGATAAAAATTTGGTGGATTTTACAAAATGTTCTGAAAAAGAAGATAAAGTTCCTGCCCCAATTTTTCTTGTTGGGAATTATTACGGATTGTACAGTAATTGAGACTAAATTGATTTTAAATCTAATAACTGCAGCAAGATTATTAATAGGACAATATTGGAAGAAAAAAGAAGTACCAACAATAGAAGAATGGATATTGAAAGTTGCCAATTTGGCTGAGATGGCGAAGATATCAGCCTTTTTGAAAGACAATACGCAAGAAAGATACTTAAAGGAATGGAAAAATGGATTGACTATATTCAACGTAGATATCAGACTAAGAGTTATCAGACTGTTTTGAATGATTATGATGTATTATTTTGATTGCTTTTGGGGAAGTTAGGAATTGATGATTGTAGGGTACAATTAAGTTGGGATGAAATTTTTAGCATATGTTTGTTTTATTTTAACTATACCTTGTGCTCGTTCCGGGAAGTCGGGGGAGGGGGTTGCGAAGGGAGGGAGGGGGGGAAAGGGGGAAAAAAAATTTTGTAAAACTTTTTGAATTAAAAAAAACAACAAAAAAAAACAACAACCTTCGCCACAAAACGAAGGTTGGAGACCGGATGGTAGTTCGATAAAACAGCTGGATCCAGGGAGGGCTTCTTGAGGAGGGGTCTCACCACAGCCTCTTTCAAGGCCGTAGGGAAGACACCCTCTCTCAGAAAAGCATTAACAATTCCCTGAAGCCAGCCTCGTGTAATCTCCTGTGTGGCCAGTACCAGCCAGGAGGGACACGGATCCAATAAACATGTGGTTGCATTCAGCCGCCTCAGTATCCTGTCCATGTCATCGGGGGTCACAGTGTCAAACTCCTCCCAGATGACAGCCTCAAGATCCGCCTCCATCATCCCATCTGAGACTACCCAATCTGTGTCCAGCCCATCCCGAATCTGAGCGATTTTATCGTGCAGATATTGTCCAAAGTCCTCAGCACGGCTGTTCTGTTTCCCTCCCCCAATACTCCCAAGAAAGAGTCCGTCAAAGGCCTCCTCTTCTTCTTTATTTACATAGATAAATGTCCTGGCCACGTCTACCCACGGGCCTGCCAAGTTTCTGGAGATAACGAGGAAATTATGGATAAGGCCAGAATTACTCACGAATATATTCTTCCCTCCATTGATACAGTTTGCCCGTGCAAATTCATTGCTTTGTCCAAGACAAAAAACCAGGAAGTCCCGCCTCCTATTTATAGTCTCTGCAGATGTCACTGCATGACCATCATTCCTTGGCTTTATCCCAATGCTGCTTCTGCTGCGCACGCCGGTCACATCTGCGCAGTCTTGCATCACTCCAAAACTGTTCTTGGGGCGTTGCCAAATCAGAAGAAGGCTCGAGAGAATCAGGCCTTGCCGGCCCCTCCTCCTCCCTTTGAGTGGGTGCCAGGGAGGAAAAGGGCGCAAAAGAAGCAGGTCTTGCCAGGTCTTCTCCCTCACTTTCTGAATCATCCGAGTCCAGGAGTCCGGGTCCAGGAACCTGGGTCACAACAACGGCCTTGAAAGGGGTCTTCCCTAACTCCCTGAGTAAGAAGGGAGCGGGTCACCCTAAACAAGGCTGCTGGGCGGTTATCTGCCGACGCAATAAGAGCGGAGAAATAGTCACGTTTCGCCGCTCCTATCGCCACTAGATAGGTCTGAATATGTGACCTTACTAGTGTTCACTCAGATTCAGAATGGCTGGCCCTCCAATTACTCTCTAGGCATCTTTTCTGGCGCTTCATCTCTCTCAACTCCTCGGAATATCAAGGAGCCGGTCGAGACCGGCACTGGGTCAGAGGCCGCAAAGGCACGACACGGTCCAAGGCCCCCGCCGCCGCCCTTTCCCAGGCGGCGATGAGTTCTTCAGCCGAGTCATGGGTTAGGTCCTCAGGAAGTGGCCCAAGTTCCGTCAGAAACCTCTCCAGGTCCATCAGGCGCCTGGGATGGAACCAACGTGTCAGTTCCGTCTCCCTGTGGTGCGGGTTAGCGGTTCGAACGTCCAACCGAAGGAGAGAATGATCCGACCATGACAAGGGTAGAGTGACTAAATCCCTTGATTCTAGATCATTCAGCCACTGTCCAGAGATAAAAATTAAGTCCAGGGTGTTTCCCCCAATGTGAGTGGGACCATCAACTAACTGGGTCAGGTCCAAGGCCGTCATGGAAGCCATGAACTCCCGAGCTACAGCAGATGACTCACCAAGCGATGGCAGGTTGAAGTCCCCCATAACCATAAGTCTGGGGGTATCAACTGCCAACTCAGCTATCATCTCCAGCAGCTCGGGCAGGGTTGCTGTCACACCGCAGGGAGCCAGGTACGTAATCAGCAAACCCACCTGTATCCCCTGACCCCATCTCACAAAGAGGGACTCACATCCTGCTCTCTGTGGAAGACCCTCATTAATAATAACTGCCACCCCACCACCCCTACCCTGGGCCCTTGGCTGATGAAATGCACGGAAACCTGGTGGGCACATTTCA